>NW_006438081.1:129188-145367 GCF_000325575.1 Pteropus alecto | reverse complement strand
GTTAATCCTTGAAAACTCCACCACTGTTTTATCAAATAAATTTACATAATAAATCTAAATTAGTTGTTGTCATTTCAATAATCACTGCATCTTCACCAGGAGTAGATTCTGTCTTAAAAAACAAACAAACAAACAAACAAACAAAAACAGTTTTGTTGTTCATCTATAAGAAGCAACTCTTTCTTAAAGTTTTACCAGAAGACTGAAGCAATCTAGTCACATATTCAAGCTGTTACCATTATGGGTGATCTAAATTCGTCGTTGCCCTGGTGGTGCTGGGGAGGGAGGAGGACTCGTTTCTTTCCTCCAATGCACTAAAGAATCACAGATAAGTGAAGTTTTAAAAAAGTATTTATTGAAGTACATTTTAAGAAAGAAGCGGGCTATACTAGAAGACTGTAGCCTTGTGGAATTGGAGAGGTCTGTCATATCTGAGCCGTGATTACAAGGGTGGTGCTAGCCGATTGAGGTCATTTTGATTGACAGTTGGCTGTTATATAACCTACTGTTCACTGTGCATGTACCTTCCCAGAATTCAGTCTGTTATAATTAGATTCATAAACTTCCAGGCATATATATATTATAATAATGGTATAATGAGGCTTAGGTGAAAAGAAGGTCAGAGTACTCCTTACTGTGCAAGTGTTTGTGGCTGGCCTAAACTGGTTGCTATGTTATGGTTATTTATTTCTTTGTACTTCAGGATGTAGGGGTATTGTTAATTGAAAAATGTTTTTCTTCTGGAAGATCCTAGGCATGGCATATGGGTTGGGCTGTCATTCTTGTCATTCCTATGGTTACAGAGCTGGGCCTTTGCTCCCACTGCTCATGACTACCTAACTGCCTAACAAAGCTCCACTTCTAATTTTAACTCTTTTACTTTTTCCACCACATCTGTAGTTACTTCCTCCTCTGAAGTATTGAACCCTTCAAAGTTATCCATAAGAGTTGAAATCAACTTCTTCCAAATTCCTGTTAATTTTGATATTTTGACTTCTTCCCACGAATTGAAATGTTGTTAATGACATTTAGACTAGTAAATTCTTTCTAGAAGATTTTCAATTTACTTTGCTCAGATACATCAGAGGAATTACTATCTATGGAAGCTATAGTCTTACAAAATATAATTTGAAATTTCTCTGTGATCCATGGGCTGCAGAATGGATATGTGTTAAAAGGCATACAAACATTAATATTGTTGCACATCTCCATCACGGCTCTTGGGTGACCAGGTGCATTGTCAATGAGTAGTACTACTTTGAGTGGAATCTTTTTTTTTTCAAAGCAGTAGTTCTCAACAGTGCACTTAAAATATTCAGTAAACCATGTTGTAAAAATATGTTCTGTAATCCAGGCTCTGTTGTTCCATTTATGAAGTACAGACAGATTAGATTTAGCATAATTCTGAAGGTCTCTAGAATTTTTTGAATGATAAATGAGTTTAGCTTTAACTTAAAGTCACCAGCTGCATTAGCCTCTAACAAGAGAGTCAGCCTGTCTTTTGAAGCTTTGAATTCAGGCATTGACTTATATTCTTTAGCTATAAAAAGTCCTACATGTCATCTTCTTTCAATGTAAAGCTGTTTTGTAGACATTGGAAATCTATTTAGTGTAGCCACCTTTATTATTTTATTACTAATAAAAACTTTTAAAGATATATACTAAAATATTAGAGTAATAAAGTGTAGCCATCTTTGTTATTTATTTTAGCTATTACTTATATTGTAGCTTCTACATTAGCCTTTGATCCTTTGCCTTGTCCTTTTATGTTATGGAGATGGGCTTCTTCCCTTAAACTTCATAAACCAATTTCTGCTAGCATCAAACTTTATGCAGCTGTATCACCTCTCTCAGTCTTCATAGAATTGAAGAGAGTTACGATCTTCCTCTAGATTAGGTTTTGGCATAAGGAAATATTGTGGCTGATTTGATCTTCTATTCAGACCATTATAACTTTCTCCATGTCAGTAATAAGGCTGTTTCACTTTATCATTTGTGTGATCCTTGGAGAAGCATTTAATTTCTTTAAAACTTTTCCTTTGCATTTACATCTGGCTAACTTGTGCAAGAGGCCTCCTTTTTAACTTATCTCAGTTTCGGCATACTTTCCAATACTAAACTTAATCACTTTTAACTTTTGATTTAAAGTAAGTGATACACAACTCTTCCTTTCACTTAAACACTCAGAGGCCATTGTAGAATTATTATTTGGCCTAATTCAAATATTGTTGTGTCTCAGGGAATAAGGAGGACCAAAGAGAGAAAGAGAGATAGGGGAACAAATGGTCAGTGAAGAAATCAAAGCACGTACAACATTTATTGATTTTTTTTTAATATTTAAAAAAAATTTTTCAATTAAAGTTGTCATACAATATTATATTAGTTTCTGGTATATAACAGAGTGCTTAGACATTTATATAACTTATGAAGTGATCACCCCAATAAATCTAGTACCCAACTGAAACCATACAGTTATAATATTATTGACTATATTTTCTATGCTATATTTTACATCCTCATGACTATTTTGTAACTTCCAATTTATACTTCCTAATCCTTTCCCCTTTTTCACCCATCTCTCAAACTCCCTCTCATCTGGCAACCATCAAAATGTTCTCCGTATCTATGAGTTTGTTTCTGTTCTGTTTGTTTGTTTATTTTGTTTTATAAATCCTACATATAAGTAAAATAGTAAGGTATTTGTCTCTCTTTGACTTATTTCACTGAACATAATACACTCTAGGTCCATCCACGTTGTTGCAAATGGCAAGATTTCATTCTTTTTTTTAATAACTGAATAATATTTAATTGTTTATAAATACCACTTCTTTATCCATTCATCTATTGATGGACACTTAGTTTGCTTTCACATCATGGCTATTGTAAATAATGCTGCAATGAACATATGAATGCATATGTTTTTTCAAATTAGTGTTTGAAAAAACACTAAACTTTTTGTTTGTTTCCATTTTCATGAAACATCTTTTTCTATCTCTTTACTTTCATTCCCTATGTGTCTTTCAATCTGAAGTGAGTCTCTTGTAGGCAGCATACTTAAGGGTCTTGTTTTTGTATCCACTCAGGCACCCTATGTCTGTTGGTTGGAGCATTTAATTCATTTATATTGAAAGTAATTGTTGATAGATATGTAGCTACTTTATTATTCATATTTTTTTAATCTTTTCTTTTATTCTTCTTAAAGAAGTTCCTTTAACATTCCTTATAATACTGGTTTAGTGGTAATTAACTCCTTTAGATTCTTCTTGTCTGGGAAGCTCTATATCTGGAATGAAATATTCAAAGTGATTAAAAAGCAAGGAACTACAAATAAGATTACTCTACCAAGCAAGGCTATCATTTAGAATCTAAGGACAGATACAAGTTTCCTAGACAAAAAAATACTAAAAGAGTTCAACACCAAGCCAGTATTAAAGAAAACGTTCGAGGACCTCTTTAAGAAGAAGAAAAAAGGAAAAAAAAAGTATAAAATATATAAATAATAAAATGAAATTAACTACGTATCTATCAACAATTACTTTGAATGTAAATGGATTAAATGCTCCATTCAAAAAATAAGGTGGCTTAATGGATAAGAAAACAAGACCCTTACATATACTGCCTACAAGAAACTCACTTCAGATTGAAAGACACATACAGATTGAAAGTGAAGAGATGGGAAAAGATGTTTCATAAAAATGAAAACAAACAAATAAAAAAACTGGGGTAGCAATACTTATGCCAGACAAAATAGACTTTAAAACAAAGGCTATAACAAGAGACAAAGAAGGACTCTATTTCTGGGTATTTATCTGAAGAGACTCAAAACACTACTTCAAAAGGACATAAGAATCTATATGCTCATTACAGCATTATTTATAATAGTCAAGATATAGAGGATACCTGAGTATCCATCAATGGATGAATGAAGAAGGGATGATACATATATACAATGAACTATTACTCAGCCATAAGAAAAGAATGAAATCTTGCCATTTACAACAACATAGAGGATATTGTGCTGACTGGAGTAAGTCAGATAAAGAAAGACAAATGTCATATGATTTCACTTATATGTGGAATCTAAAGAACAAAATAAACAACAACAACAAACAACAACAAAAAAACAGAAACAAACTCAGATGCAGAGTACATTTTGATGGTTGCCAGATGGGAGGGTTTTGGGGTGTAGGTGAAAAAAAGGAAGGAATTAAGAAGTGCAAATCGGTAGTTACAAAATAGTCAAAGTATAGCATAGGGAATATGGTCAATAATATTTAATAACTATGTATAGTGTCAGATGGGTACTAGATTTATCAGATTGATCACTTTGTAAGTTATATAAATGTCTAATCACTGTGCTGTACACCTGAAACTAATATAATATTTTATGCCAGATATAATTTAAAAATAAAACATATATTAAAAAATCAAAAATAAATTCTATTACCATTAATTCATCACATCAGTCAGCATAGGCTACATTATGCTTTTTTCACAGAAATAAAGACTTTTAAATTTTAGTGTATTAACAGGTAAAGTTTCTTGTTCAAGCAAAGTACACTGCACTGTGCGATTTACTAGGGTAGTTGATCTTTATACAATAGCTAACAATCTAACCTACTTAAATGTTGAAAGTATGAAAAAAAGCATGACTTTTTGTCTCAATAAAAGGTCTTCATATTCACCAAATTGTAAGAAGAGAGATTGGAGAACTTGTATTCAGTATTTTGTGCTTCAGCCTGGAAGAGACATGTATCACTTTTGTTCACATATTACTGGCAAGAATTAATCACATGGTCCTGTGTAACTGCAAAGAGGCTGAGAATTCCAGAACACACATGACATATTTGTCTTTGCCAGAGACACACAATCATTTCTCCTGAGTGCAAATCTACCCAAGGAGAATTATGTAAGGGCAACTTTCAATATCTATAACTTCACAAACCAAGAATAGTCTATTTTTCTCTCACCTAATTCAACGTCAAAAGTATCCCACTGTATATTCTCGTTATATTTCCTGTTATATTTTAGAGTTCTCATTTGTATATATATCTTCTATGTATGTGTGTGCATGTATGAATATATAGAGAGAGAATTTTTAAAATAAATAAGAAAATAGACATCAACAGAAAGAGGAAAAATTGAGTAGTTAAAAAAAATACAAGTTCCTAATAAATACATGAAAACATGTTTAAATTCAATAGTAAGAAAAAATGTAAAATACAATGAGATGTTATGTTTCTCTGATAAAATTTCCTTTAATTTGTTCTTGATAAGATTCTCCTTGGTCCATGCCATCAGATATCCCTCATTCCAAACATTAAGGAGATTTTGGAATATTGGCCCTATAGTGAGTGAATCTCCTTATGCAAAATGGTATAATCCTTCCTTCAGATCTTTTAATAGCAATTAATGGGACCATCTTTGTGGAAAAAAAAAAAAAAAAGGTATTACTATATATATTCCTCCAGGAATGAAAACCCTTTTGAATTAATTTACACAAATAAAGGGATATAATGATGATGAACGTTTAGCTAAGCTACTCCATGGTATTGCTGCTTCAGCATCAATTTTGTTTAGACAAGCAGCCTGCAGAGACCTTAAACTGACACTAGCCCCCTTATGCAAGTGCATGCCATAGATAGTAGTCCAAAGAGTCACATGCAAATGTAATTTCTTAATACCGTAACCACAGAATCAGCTCAAAATCGTCCTATTCTATTTCTAACAAGTTGATGAGTCACTTTCAGTGACAACATACCCAAACTGCAAGTTGTGTAGCTGAAGCATGCACAGATAAAAGAACTCTAACCTCCAGCTGCACCCAAAGTTTCACTTCCCTCTCATGTAACCAGAGGACCTGGACATGACCAAAATTTGAACACTGGAACCCTTTCAGAAGTGAAGGGTACGTTGTTCAGAAAGATCTGGTGCCAAAACCTCTTACCATAAATGGCCAAGTTTCAAGGTTCTCCAGTTAAAACTTGCCCACCAGTACTTCCATATACCTATTCTCTTAATCCCTTAAAAACCTGCTGTGAACCCTGGATTGAGGAGGCAGATTTGAACTTTCTCCCCATCTCCTTGTGTGGCTGCCTCTCAAAATAAACTCTTTTTTGTTTGTTGTTGCATATTTGATGTTTTAGTAATTGGTCTTACTGTATAGTGGACATAAAACTTATGGATTTGATTACAATATAACTTTCTCTACAGCCTTTGTGTTCAATAGTCTCTACTGAATCCCTCTTGTGTACCCCTTAAAGAAGACCCCCATGAGCTTATTAAAACCCCATTCTTTTGGTTTGAATTGATCAATTAAGCCTTAGTCCATTAACTTCAAAACACTCTGTGGACCTTAGAAAAGGCATGTACCCCATGGACTATTGCTCTCTCTCTCCACTCTGTCTTGACCTCCCTGTGTGGCCCCTCAAGCCATGCCATGTACTTCTTCCAGAATCAGTGAATAATAAACTTCTTTATTTCAATTTCTCTTGTAGTCTGCTATTAAAACATTTAACAAATGTTCTTTTAACAAAATTATAGCAGATGAGAACAAAGAAAATGTGTTCCATCATTGACTTTGGTCTCTTATACAAATAATTAATTTTGGTTAATATTTCAGAGACAAAGAAATCTAATAAATATATACTTCTTATTCTTTCTTTCCCTTACTTCCATGTTGTTTGTTGGTGATTTTTCTTCTCAGTTAAATAAAGGTATTTAAATATATTAAAATTGAAGTAGCATTTTTATTGAAAGAAATAAAATTTACTTACTTATTATTTATACAACAGGCCTTTGAAATTAAAACACACAAAGAAACAAACAAACAAAACCCCTAGGAACCAGGGCACTTTACACTTTAAAAATAATACACTTAAAAAACAGAGCAGTCAATCAGACACTATTTAGGAACTTTGAGTGATTAACAGGGGGTCACTTGGACTGGAAGATGGGAGGAGCAAAGGAGGATTTAGGGAACTGAGAAAAAAATAGACTAGACCTGAAAAAGCTGAGAGCAGAGAAGCAGGGATTACCATTGGGAGAAATTCCAAGTAACTTTATTTCTTATGCTTTAGAGTTGCGAAGGGGCAAAATCAATGTTTGAGTTCCATGCTAATGTCTGCAGATAATAAAGGGGAACCTGGTCAAAAAACCTCATTCTACTTCTGAATATACATACACATAGAAGGACACACTGTGGAGGTAAAGATCTGTTAGCTTTTGTTTGTTTGTTTGTTTTGCTTTTCTCTGTCTATAATGTGGGTCTTCCATTAATAGTGACTTCGAGGTCCAATGTGACTGTTGTCTATCATTGTAGTCATTGTAGGTAAGATTCCTTCACAAGTATAGAGGTTTTGTTTGTTTGTTTGTTTGTTTGTTTGTTTGTTTACAAAGATTACAATGTGAAATGTCACTTCCTAAAGCTATGCAGTAAAACCATGTGTGAAGCCCTGGAAACTCTCCAGACAAGGAATCTTTTCAGAATTTTACCTAACTAGCCCTTATGAATTGGCCAAAACACTGGTAAGATCCCCCAAATAGAACAGAATAAACACAGTTGATATCAAGATGACCATAAAAGAAAGTCCCAGCATTGGTTGAAAGTTTGCAGTCTACGTATGTTATAACTATATCTGAATCTGTATCTATATTTATAAATTTATCTTTACTTATTGTATTATTAACATTAATATATAATCCACAATTGACCACATCTGGTTTATCCCAAAATCCATTTAAAATGCATTTAGAGTCATCTATTAAAGGTATGTATACAAATTAACATTATAAAATTTCTCTTTTTCATGTATAATTGATATACTTTTTCTTTTCTACAGAATGTTTAAAAACTATGGAATGCAAACTTCCTAATTAGTAAACAGTTTTTAGAATATTGGTAGGAGACAGGATTATTTTTTTTAAGAAAAAAATGGTCCTACATAAGATTAAGAGCTGTAATGCACTTGGGGATTTCTATGTATTAGTTGTTAAGTTTATATGTAGGTCTGTTTGAAACTTAGTGGCTATTTATAGGATAATGCACCATCAGGAAGTTTGTTTTTATTTACATATAAAATTACAAATTAGAAAAGACTTTATGCCAGTACATGTTGAGGTTTAAATGAAATTGCTTTTAAAAAATAGGCTTTATTTTGATGAGAATAATTATAAAAATTATTATTAGTGTCTTCAGAGTTTTTCTTAAAGGAAAAATAATGAACAAAAATGAAAGTAGAAAATAACATACTGTGGGCCCCAGGCTTGGCCAGTCCCAGGTCTGGCTGTGATCAGGCTCAGGGTTAGAAATAGGACCCTGGATTTAGAATGTTACACTAGTATGGTAGGGCACCTGCACCCAGCTCATGCAAGCATGATTCAGCTTATTGTATCACACATGTGTGGCAGAATGCCACTATTGTTTTCTAACATATATAAAGCCTATGTGGTCTCCTAATGCAGAAGAGCGTGCTCCCCACAATAAAGTTGGTGCCTGTCATTTCATTCTAATGTCGGCCCCATGGGTGTTTTTTCAACTGGGCTTCTCACCACCAAAACCTTCCCTTCTCAATCAGCTCAGAGCTGACACATATCTTGGTATTTAGTGCATAAATCTCTAAAACTGATGACTGAAGGACAGAGAGTCTAATAGTTTGAATATTTCTTTCATATATAAAATCAAATCCTGGATGTTGACTATGTCGGATTAAATAATAACTTCATTGACTTTGTATATTTCATCATTCTGGAACTTGATGGAAATTTAGAAGACGCTTCAAATTTTCCCTAATTTCTACATCCCAAGAAGGAAAATGTTTGTGAAGAAAATTTTGTTACAATTGCCTGATAAGAATGAATTTAGTATAGTAATTGTCCCATGTATTAATGTCAGGCAGTTAGGTAGCCACGAGCAATAAGAATGAAGGCTCAGCTTGGAAACCACAGGAATTACAAGAATGATAGCCCAATCCAATGGCTGCCCCTAGGACCTCCAAGGAATACCCATTTTTCAATTAACAATACACCTACATCCTGAAGTACAAGGAAATAAAAAGCCACAGCATAGCAACTAATTTAAGTCAACCACAAATGCTTGCGCAGTGAGGACTACTCTGATCTTTTAACTTCGGCTTCATTATACCATCATTATAATATCATACACATGCCTGGAAGTTTATGAATCTAATTATAACAGATTGAATTCTGGGTAACCACATGTGCAATAGACAAAGAGTTATATAACAGCCACTGTTAATCGATTGACCTCACATACCAATCTTCTAGCACTACCCCTGTAACCTACCCATCAAGGGTCAACATAAGGTATACTTCCCAAATTCTGCGAGGCTATGGCTATCTCCAGCATAGCCCATTTCTCTCTTGAAACGTACTTTAATAAATCTTACTTTTCCTAAACTTCACTGATCTGTAATTCTTTACTGCACTGGCTGAAAGAACTGAGTTCCCCTCAGCACCACGGGGACAATGGTGGATTTAGCTTGCCCGGAATGGTAACATTATCAAGAGTTGTTTTGAAAAGAAAAAAAAAAAGTATATTTTATTTAGTTTACCTTTAGAAACTGATAAAATAAGAAACACTAAACAAGTATTTGTAACCATAAATATGTATTTGTTTTACACATTATAATGAAGAAAAATATTCCTTTTTGTTTGCTTTTTCTTACGGAAAGATTAAAAGAAGTATTTTAAAATTAAAAGTAAAAATTGTTTCACTAAGCATTTAAATAGATCTGTTAAATTGTAACTCAGTTCTCAGTAATGTTTAACTTAACTAACAATAGTCCTCACATTTAGAGAAAATTAAAAATAACACAATGTGACATGTTTCATTTGCCACGATGCCTTGCTGAGAATCTGGCTTGCAAGTGTCTCATGTTGAAAAAAATGTTGAATATAATAAAGTGAACATTTTACCAAACCAAATGAAACACGTACAGAAACGTTTAGCATTCTGGGAGATGGCCTATAAAAGATGCTTTACAAAATTATGTTTGGACACATTTCAAAATTCATCAAAACACTGTAAGCTTTTCACTAAATCTGAAGTTTGACATTTCACAATGCCAAGCCTTTTGTCAATAAAATTAGTTTAGTGCAAACATTAAAACTCCATTGTGTTTATCATATAGCAATAAATATTAACAGATTTTTAATTAGCATTTAAAACCTACATTCAGTAGGTTTTAAATGCTAATTAATGATTTTTTTTGGAACTAGCAGTCTTTTGGCTTTTCAGAGAGCATGAGAAAGATAGCCCATTTTATTTTTTAAATTCAAAAGAAAAAATTCTCATTGTGCTTAATATGAAAATCTATCCTGGTACAAATCTTATAAAGCAAAAAAGTTAACAAGGCTTAGAATAATAATTCTAAATAGTCCATTTGCTCATATCAGTGCTATATTTCATACCATAGTATGCAGTAATTATGTTCTCAGATGAGAACTTTTAAATAAAAAAATGTGCAATGGATATATTTTGTGCCTCATTTGGAATGATTAAGGACTCACTATATGGCAAGCATTTATATCAGGGAGAAAGCTGAAGTTCTATAGAATTCTTTCAGTCATGTTTTGTTTCCTCTGGGAGCTGTCACTGCACATTTTGCAGGCGATTCTGTTCTCATGATGATTTTTTTCCTGAGAATCTCAGTATTCTACATTAAGTAAAGCAAAGAACATAATCTCCATACCTACCTTAATATTAAGGGAGTTATTAACACTCATCCAAATTACTAAAGTTTTACTTCCATTTAGTTTCTTTATTGAGGAGAAGCAGAATTTGCCACCCCAAAATATGTCTTTTGAGATATTGATTATTTTAAGCTTATTATTTTAAGGAAGCAACTCAGAAAAAACTTTTAACCTTCCCCTGAACTACCTAAAAGAATTTAGATAGTGGACCGCTCCAGCATGGAGCTGTCATCATAGATAACTACAGTTTAATATGAACTAAGTGTGATAGGATGGAAATTGATAAAGGCAGTTTGATCAGTCTTCCCTGTGTTCCACAGTTAAAGATGGCCCAGTAAACATTTATTTACCAACCATTTGCTTCTTCATCTTCACTCGAATTGCCTCCCAAACCACACCTGCCCCCACTTCTCCTTAGGGCAAGATGGCATGTAAGCCTCAACTGCCCAATAGGTTCTCAGGTTCATATTATGGAATTCCTCACATGTACATACACAATTAAATTTGGTCATTTTTTCATGTTAATTTGGTTACTTGTCCAGTCAGAGGAATTTAGAAAACCAGAAAGAAAATTATTTTTCTGCCTCCTATTTTGTCCACTTTGCTGAGAGGACGGTAATAAGAACTAAGCAGGGAAACTAAGCAATAGGAAGGCTTGAAGAAACATGAGGCCAGAGGACTGAATAATTTGAGAATTGCCTAATCAGTTCTTAAAAAAGAACCATTAATCACAGTGTTGCAAACATTTGGCATTCTATCAAAAACTCAGAAAAAATGGGACAGAGACTAATTCAATTGGGGTACTGAAATCAAAATGTCTCATGTCAAAATCCAGGGAAAATTAAAATTAAAAAAAAAAATTGTGCACATAGTTTAGGTTAGGTAAACTCCATATGAGATATAGAAAAAGCAATCATTTTATTTGCTAATGTTTAGCCAATAATTCCTTCCACATTTATTAATAATTAGTATACATGGGTTAGAATTTTTAACAACTATATGGAGTAAGAGTCAGATTAGGCAGTCTTAACTAGTTGACCAGCTATTTAGAATGAAGTATAATAATATCCTCAAACTTTAGTGTGTTGATTGCTTTTGCATAAAAAATGACCACATAAAACTTACACTGGGTTATAGGGGTAGAGAAGGCAAAAGAGATGTTGCTTGTTTTGAAAAGGTAGCTATAATGTCAAAGCAACTGTTAGACTGAAAATCTATTCCATTTATTTCTAATAATTAATATTTCTGGGAAAATTATAACTCTGATTGCTTTTTTTAATTTGGTTTTCAACATTTTCCATTATCTTTCCTTACCTTAAAGTAACTAACTGCTACTATTTATTACACAGTTATTTAGGTATTAACTTTAAATATTATTTATATGTAATTTTTCATCATTCTATGGTTAATTGTATTTTGCAAATAAGGCAAATATGTATATATATGGCATACACATTGATGTTGGCTTTGGCAGACCTCAGCTCCTCTCCATATAGGTATCACTATAATGTCACTTGAGTTTCCTTTGGCACGTACGCTGAAAAAGTTGCTCAGGACATGCCACCCCAAAATGTGTCATTTCAGTATATTGATTATTTTGAGTTAGAGGTGCTTGAAAAACAGCAAATGCAGGGACAGGCTTTCTTTAGATCCTTGTTATCTACCTAAAGACAGATTCTCTAAAAGGAACTCGATTGTCATAATCTCCCTGGGAGATTCATCAATCAGGAAAGATTGATTCTTATTATAGGAGAGGAGACTAAAAGTCAACACAATACCCAGACAAACTATCGTATCTCCCATTTATTATTCTAAAGACCTGTTAAAAAACAAAATTCAACTGAGTAAAATTTAACGATCTTATTGACTTTATTCAGCAATTTATCAGCCAACATATAATCTACCAATAGAAAGAGCTTTGAAGAGCTATATAAGGCAAGAGATTGTTATAAACAAAATGAGCAGGAACATAAAAAGCTATTTATAATGGGAACTTGCTGATAGGTTAAAGTGCACACAGCTACTTTTCTTATATGTAGCTAAAGCAAGTCTCGGAGCCAGGTCAGGTAACTTGTGCTGAGTAGGCGACCACTGGTTGGTTGATGTAAACCTTTCTTTTCTGGGAGAGCCAACCATAGAAACTTTGTTATGGTTTTGTTCACTGATATGGGGTTAGCATGAGTGCCTTCATCTTGGACCCAATCCAGTTATTTAATAGGCCCATTAATCTTTCTTAAAATCATTTACTTTTCCCTAAGAGAGCCACATTCCCTTCTCTCCCTATTAAAAAAAAAGTGCATAAGCTCTCAAATCTCATGGATTTTGGGGTAGTCATTATTTTCTTGTGATGCTTTTGTGCACATAATATTAACAATTAATGTGCTTACATTTTCTACTGTTAGCCTGCCTATTATCAGTTTATTTAATAGACCCAGCTATCGAACATAGAAAAGTAGAGCGAAAGTCTTTCTTCTCCTACACTAGCTTTCCCCAGAGTAAACTAATTAAGAGAACAAGGCAGATGACTCAATGTTCTTTATGATCTACTTTACGACATCATACATCATCATTTCTATTATATACTTTTGGTCACACAAACCAATCACAGTGTGAATGGAGACTACAAAGGGACATGATGAGCAGGAGATAATGCTCATTGGAGGCCATCCTAGAAGTCAGCTACTATAGTGGGCCTTTTTTTTCTCAATTACTTGTAGCAGAGAAAAAATGTATTTTTTCTCTAAACTTCTAGGTTCTTGTCTGAGACCTCCCTGTAATAAAAGACAGATTAACAAGAGAAAAAAAAAAAATCTAGTAACATTTTACCACTTGTATACATGGGAGATACACAGGAAAATTGAGTAACTCTAAAATGACCCGAGCCACTATCTTAAATACCATCTCCAGCTAAAGATAAAAGAAAAACGGAGGATGGGAGAGGTCATTTATGGAAGGTTATCAGAAAAAAACAATAAACAAGAGTCTGATTGTTATACAGATTTAAGTACTTGCCTTTTCCATTAATAAGAGTTTCTAGAAATTTAGGCACTCTCTTCTTCCTAGTACAAAGAGGGATATACCCTAACCAATGGAGACATTTTTTATAAATGTAAATTTTCCTCATTAAATTGCAAATTTTAGTATACCAAAATTAATTTTAGAGTGTAATAAAAAAATATATATATATTTGAGCCATAAGAGCTGTACCCCAAGAGACATACATTGAGGTAATAACCTAAATTGTGTTCTACCAAAACAAAGAGGAGGCCATCTTTTACAAAGTTCTTGCCCAGGTTCCCAATTTTAGGCTAGTGAGCTGTCCAAATTGTGCAGTTCTGATTTGTTGGTATATATGCATACAAGGATATAATTTGTGCAGTTCTGATTGGATGGGGCAGGTCTCAGTCCCTTGGTAGAAAGAAAAAACCAAGATTTCCCTGCAGCAGTTGATTCAGGTGGCATCAAAAAGCAGGGCATGGGGTGGGAAGCCAAGATTTCCATCTGAGGTTCTTCCCAGCATACAGAGTATGTGAGGAGCCCCTGCCAGCAAAAGGCTGGTAGGCTTTTATCAGTCATAAAATTTGGGCTCTCAGTTGACCATGGGAAGTCTATCTTAGCAGATATATTCCTTTACGGGGTTCACATTAAATAAATATTTCTTCTTGACATCCACAGTTTTCAGAGATTCTCCTGTGTCTGCTCTTTCTTAAAAATAAACAACTCAAGATAATCCCCATGCTAAGGATACATATTTTGGGGTGGCAAATTCTGTTCTTCTTCAAAGTCAAGTCCCTCCACATGCAAAATACATTTACATACCCCTAAGACTCCCAAATCTTATTCCATTATAGCATGAAGTCAAGTCCAGAATGTGGATACCTAAGAATAAGTACTAAAATACTCTGAGCATTGCAGTGGGAAACTATAGGGAAGGGTGTCTGATTTACTATGTCAGAACACATTCTCTGTTCCCCTCTGATTCCTCATCTCTTTTCTACCCTGGCCTCAGCCTTTTTAAGGATTAAAGGTAGCCCCACACTTGTCCATTTATGCTGTGGAAAATGATGGAGGTGAGGGAATTTGAATGTTGATAACTGTCTTGGGCACTAGAACATGCATGCCCCCATGGAGGAAGGAACACAGAAAGTAGGGGTGAATGAGAGGCATTTGGGTGAAACCACAAGGTTCTGTGAGAAGGCAGAAACAGAGGAACCAGAAATTTTTCAGCACAGTCTGGATGTCAAAGCAAAAAAAAAGCAGGCAGTTTAAAAGGCTACACTGAAGCTGCATTTCACCTCGCATTTGTAGTCTCATGCCTGCACTGGAAAATACAGCTTCTCTTGGCAGTAGTAATTTTAACCCCATTAATGTTAAATTTAATCGCTAGAAGTTTGGGCAAAACTTGAATGAGGGAGAAAAAACAAAGGTTATTTATTTATTTATTTTTCCTAATGGCTTTGAATTGTTTTGTATATATTTGCATCTTGGTGTATTGTGGGAATCAATGTAGAATATGCTCCAGATAGATCATTCCTAATTAGGGAAAGCTGAAAAAAGAAGTGTTGGTAGGACGAATTGCTTTTTGCTTCCTGTGGATGGGACCAGTGCCTCAATGGCAGATTTTAGCAGTCAAGGAAAAAAAAAAAAAAAAAACCTGCTAGCTTCTTACCATAACAAAAAAGACCCAAAAATCAGGAGCATGGTTGAGTGAGGGATCTCCCCTGATTTCTCGCCTTAAAATTACAACAAACCGAACAGCTACAATCAAACAGAGAACACCTAGTCTAGCACACAAACACATCTGAAAGATCTGCACATCAGAGCATTTGAAGGTGGGTGAATCAGGAGAGAAAGGAGGAGCAAAGACCAGTGCTCAAGATCAGTGCTGGGGATGTAGCCTGGAGCACCCTACAGGTCACAGGGGAAGGAGGTAATTAGGTGGAATTTTATACTCTTTGAAACTCTAAAGCAGCCCTGCCTGAGTAATCAGCCTATTCCACATGGGAGAGCCCAATGAACAGGGAAAAAGAACAAGGCAGAGACCGAATACAAAGCGGCAACAGCTGTGTTTTAGCAACTGCCATTGCCAGGCAGAAAGCTAAGTCATGGACTCTGGCTGCCTCCCTGCACACTCTCAGAACTGTCACTGAGCCCCGAAACTATATCTGGCTATTGGGGCAGTACTGGGACTTGAGGGTCTCCTCAGATGCTTGGATCCCCATTATCCTCCACATTTTCCCACCGGGTGGAGCCTTGGGACCGAGTTGATCTGGTCATAGAGAAGACACACACCTTTCCAGGAAATAAAGGGCATTTTCTTCGCCACAAGCAGAGATCCAGGAGGCCTGGGAAGTGCAGGAGAAGCCCAAGCGCCACCTAATGGAACACAAAAGATAAACCTTTTCTTATCAACCTGCTGAAAAAAGAAATCACTAAATGATAATAATAATTATATATATATTATAA
>NW_006438081.1:101104-128899 GCF_000325575.1 Pteropus alecto | reverse complement strand
ATGTATGTATATATGTAGAATATATATATATGCAGAGTATATATATATATATATATATACACACACACACATACACACGTATTTAAAAGCAGAGTACATTCCCATTAATGACCAGGTGAAGAAATAATACAGCAAACACCAGGAACAACCAAGGTGACAAGGCAGCTAAGAAAGAAGATAAAAAATCTCCAGAAAATTAACTTAAAGATATAGAAATATGTGATTTAAGTGACTAAGAATTAAAGATTGCACTTCTGAAAAAACTCAATGAGACGCAAGAAAATTCTGATCGACAGTTAAATGAACTCAGGAAAAAAATCAATGAACAACAGGAATACTTTATCAACAACAGGAATAATTTCCCAACTCTAAAAAAGAACCAAAAAGAAAATCTGGAGTTAAAGAACTCATTAAAAGAGATGAAGAATGAAATAGCAAGCTTAGGAAATAGAACTGACAAGACAAAGAAAAAGAATTAGTAATATCAAAGATAGAAAACTGGAAATGATGCAGATGGAAGAAGAGAGAGACTTAAGATTGAAAAAAAAAAAAAATTCTACAAAAACTGACACCATCAGAAAAAGCAACGTAAGAATAATGGATATACCAGAAGGAGAAGAGAGGGAGAAGAGAACAGAGAGCCTATTCGAACATATAGTCAATGAGAATTTCTCAAACCTATGGAAAGAACTGGATCTTCAAATTCAAGAAGCAAACAGAACACCTAATTATTTCAATCCAAAAAGGCCTTCTCCAAGACATGTTATATTAAAACTGTCAAAAATTAATGGCAAAGAAAATGTTCTCAAGGTAGCCAGAGAAAGGAAGACAGCAGCCTACAAAGGAAAACTCATTAGATTATCATTGGACTTTTCAGCACAATCTTTACTAGCTAAAGGAAGTAGAACCAAATATTTAAACTATTGAAAAAAAGGAATTACTAGGCAAGAATAACATATTCAGCAAAATTCACCTTTAGATATAAAAGAAAAATAAAGATCTTTTCAGACATACAAAAGCTGAGTGAATTTTCCAACACCAAGCCTGTCATGCAGGAAATACCGAAGGGAGTCATTCCACCAGAATCAATAGGACAAAAATATACAAAACTATAAATAAGATTACTAACAGAAAGACAGAATCAGGAAAGTGCAACTCTAATGAAGAACAGGATATTATAAACTTAAATATTACGTGGTTAGAGATCAAAAAAACCATTTTAAAAAGAGAAGAATGAGACAAAAGGTACTGTAACCTAGAAAGAACTCACAGCATAAATAGTGATAATTTGAAATAACAAAAATATAAAAGAGAGCAAGTATAGATTCGAATCTGCAAAGAGGAATGGAAATAAAATGCAAGCAGAAGAAAATAGACTACTGTATATATGAAACTTTCTTTTACATAAACTTAGTGGTAACCATACAAAAAAATCTAGAACTGAAACACATAACATAAAACAAGAGGAAACAGAGAAAAAACAATAGAACACCACCAATTTAAAATAACAGACAGAAACACAAGGACAAAGAAACAATGAAGACACTGAGCTACCAGAAAACAAAAGATAAATTGGCTATAGGAAAACCTCATATTTCAATAATCACCCTAAATGTAAATGGGCTGAACTCACCAATAAAAAAATCACAGAATAGCAAATTGGATCAAAAAACAAAACCCAACTATATGCTGCTTTCAAGAGCTACATCTCAACTGCAAGGACAAATATAAACACAAAGTGAAAGGGTGGAAAACAATACTCCAAGCAAATGGCATCCAGAGAAAAGTAGGTGTAGCTGCACTTATAGCTGATAAAACAGACTTCAAGATGAAAAAGGTAACGAGAGACCAATGATGGACATCTCATAACGATAAAAAGGACAATACATTAAGAAGACATAACATCTATCAATATATATGCTCCCAATCAGGGAGCATCAAAACGTATAAAGCAACTACTAACAGAACTAAAGAAAGAAACTTACAAAAACACAGTTATAGTAAAGAACCTAAATAACTCACTGACAGCTATAGAGAGATCATCCTAACAGAAAATCAGAAGAAAATATCAACTTTAAATGACACATTAGATCATTTGGACATGATCAATATTTACAAAGCTTTTCATCACAAAACATCAGATTATATATTCTTTTCTAGTGCACATGGAGCATTCTCAAAGATAGATCATATGTTGGGACACAAATTTCATAAGAGTGAAATCATACCAAGCATATTCTCCAACTGTAATACTTCGAAACTGGAGATCAACTGCAAAAAGAAAGCGGGAAAACCCACAAATATGTGGAGATTAAGCAACATGCTACCAAAGAATGATTAGGTCATAGAAGAAATAGAAGGAGAGATCAAGAGATACGTAGAAACAAACGAAAATGAAAATATAGCATATTAAACTTTTGGTTACAGCAAAAGTGATAATAAGTAGAAAGTTCATATCATTACAAGGCTATCTCAAGAAACAAAATAAATAATCTAACATTACATTTAAAAAAAAAAACTGGAAGAAGAAGAAATGAAGCCCAAAGTCATCAGAAGAAAGAAAATAACAAAAAGTAGAGCAGAATTAAATAAAATGAAAAACAAAAAGACAATAGAAAGATGAATGCAACAAAAAGCTGGTTCTTTGAAAAAATTAATAAAATTTATATTCCCCTGGCTGGATTCACTAAGGAAAAAAGAGATAGGACACAAATAAACAAAATCAGAAATGAAAGAGGAGATGTCATAACAGATACCACAGAAATACAAAGAATCAAACAAGAATACTAAAAAAATTATATATCACCAAATTTAATAACCTAGGAGAAATGGACAAGTTCTTAAAAATATATAATGCTCCTAGACTAAATTGTGAAGATCTGGAAAATCTAAATAGACCAACCAATTTATGAGGCCAGAATTACTCTGATACCAAAACCTGGTAAAGATAACACAAAAAAGGAAAGCTACAGACCAATATCTCTGATGAACACAGATGCAAAAATCCTAAACTATGTACTAGCAAATGGAATAAAATACATTAAAAAGATTATACATCATGATCAAGTGGACTTCTTCCCAGGGGCAAAGGGATGGTTTAACATATGCAAATCGATAAATGTGATCCACTACATAAACACAAAAAAGAATAAAAACCATATGATCATAAGAACAGATACAGAAAAAAGCATTTGACAAGATATAGCATCCATTTATTATTAAAACACTTAATCAAATGGATATAGAAGGAAAGTACCTCAATATAATAAAGGCCATATATGACAAACCTCAGGTGCAAAACTGAAAACTTTCCCTCTAAGATCAGAAACAAGATCACCTGTCCTCTGTCATCACTATTATTCAATATAGTGTTGGAAGTCCTAGCTAGAGCAATCAGGCAAGAGAAATTGGTAAAAGGCATCCAAATAAGGAATAAAGAAGTCAAATTGTCACTTTTTGTAGATGACATTCTTCTCTATATAGAAAACCCTAAAAACTCTTCTAAAATAATTATTAGAAACAATAAATACAGTGAAAGTTCAGGATACAAAATCAACATACAAACATCCATAGTGTTTCTATATGCTAACAATGAATTTTCAGAAAAAAATAAATGAAAACAAATATCTCTTTTGCAACTGCAACAAAAAGAATAATATACCTAGGAATAAACTTAATGAAACATGTGAAGGATCTATACACTGAAAACTATAATATGTTATTAAAATAAATGGGAAAAGATGCAAAGAAATAGAAAGATATTCTTTTTTCATGGATTAGAAGAATCAAAATAGTTAAAATGACCTTATTTCTCAAAGTAATACACAGATTTAATACAATCCCCATCAAAGTTTCAATGGCATTTTTTAAAGAAATAGAACAAAAAATCATCAGATTTGTATGGAGGCACACAGATACCAAATAGTCAAAGCCATCCTAAGGGGGAAAAAAAAAAAAAAGGCCAGAGATATCTCTCTGCCTGATTTCAAATTATACTACAAAGTGACAATAATCAAAATGACATGGTGTTGACAGAAAAACAGACACACAGACCAATGGAACAGAATAGAGAGTCCAGATATAAACCCCTATATATATATGCAAATAATTTTTGACAAATGAACCAAAAACATACAATGGAGAAAGAAAAGCCTCTTCAATAAATGGTGCTGTGAAATGGTGCAGATGGAAAGCCACCTGCAAAAGAATGAAACTAGACTGTCGTCTATCACCATCCACCAAAATTAACTCAAAATGGATTAAAGACCTGAATATAAGACCTGCAACAATAGGTACTTAACTCATGGACCTTAGATTTAGGAGGATTTTGTAAATTTGACCTCAAAGACAAGGGAAGTCAAAGCAAAAATAAATGAAATGGATTATATCAAACTAAAAACCTTCTGCACATCAAAAGAAACCATCAACAAGACATCCATTTGAATGGAAAATATATATATATACACAATGCCTCTGATAAGGGGTTAATATCTAAAATATATGAAGAATTCATACAACTCAACTATAAGAAAATCCAATTAAAAAGTGGGCAGGAGCTAAATACTTTTTCCAAGAAGAGATACAGATGGCCAACACATATATGAAAAGACGCTCAACTTTACTAGCTATTAGGGAAATACAAGTCCAAACCACAATGAGGTGCCACCTCACATCTGTTAGAATGGCTATCATGAACAGGACAGGTAATAACGAGTGTTAGAGAGGTTGTGGGGGAAAAGAACCCATATACATTGCTGGTGGGAATGTAAATTGGTACAGCCACTGTGGAAAATAGTACAGAGGTTCCTCAAAAAAAGTAAGGCTAGAACTACCATATGAGCCAACAATCCTTCTCTTGAGTATTTACCCAAAAACCCTGAAAATATTTATTCGCAAAGATATATGCACCCTGATGTTCATAGCAGCATTATTCACAGTAGCCAAGACATGGAAACAACCAATGTATCCTTTGATAGATGACTGGATAAAGATGTGGTACATATATGCAATGGAATATTGCTTAGTTATAAGAAGAGATGAAATACTGCCAATTGTGACAACATGGATGAATCTTGAGATTATCATGCTAAGTGAAATAAGTCAGAAAGAAAAAGTTGAGAACCATATGATTTCGCTCATGTGTGGAATATAAAACTGAAAACACCAAATGAACGTGACAAACAGAGACTTATGGACAGGAACAACAGTACAGTGGTTACCAGAGGGAAGGGGAAGCAGGGGGAGAAGATTGGTAAGGGTAAAGGGGATCAAATATATGGTGACTGAAGGAAATTTAATTTTGGGTGGTGAATACACGATGCACTATACATATGACTTATTATTGAATTGTACGCTTAAAACCTATATAATTTTATTAACTAAGGTCACCCCATTAAATTTAATTAAAAAGGAATTTAAATAATAAATAGATAGATAGATAGACAAATAAAGAAATAAAGAAATAAAGAAATTAATTAATTAAAAAAAGGGGGCCTAAAATCTTATTAGATTCTTTAGGTATCGGAGACAACACAAGTCTCCTTGATGGATTTTCGCTATGATTTCTGCCTAAGGAAAGGCAATATGTAAAGGGAGACAGCTGGAAAAAGGAAGGCAGTCTCTAGGAACACTTGCAGTTTTAGGCTACTACTAGATGAGTGACTTTTTGAAAAGTACCTTTGAAGCTTGCTAATGAGCACTTGTGGAAAAAAGAAGCACTCATTTCGCAGATGGATCGACTTGGTCTCATTGACTGAAGAAAAGAGGGCTTCAAAAAAGAAAAAAAAAAAAAACTTTGCAAGAAAGTCCCAAATAACCCAGTGGAGACTTGGCTTTGCATGAGAAAGGGGCATTTACTCCTTTTGCTGCCAAGAAGTAGAGAAAAGCCATGTCTTTTTTTAAGAGGGAGTGTTTTTGTTTGTTTTTCTTTGTTTGGTTGGTTGGTTGGTTGTTTTTTTTTTTTTGTATTATTTTGTGTGATCTTGTATTCTAGAAACATAGGAGATTTCTTTAACTTGTCTGAGTCTGGCTCATGCAATGTTACCTTCTGTGGCTTTCGGCTTTCCAAGCTGAGAGCAGCTGTGGCCATACTCATAGTGGGCAGCACTATGACTCGGAGACTACTGAAAGACCCTCCCCCGCCCCAACCGTTTACACATGCACACACAGTGGGGCTGTGAGCTGTGAAAATAAATAGAAGATACTGAGTAAACTGTCTGGGTCACACACAGATACCTGAAAGAAGTGCTGTTCTCTGATGAAATCACTGCCAATCTAGTTGATCTCATTCCTGGCTGTTGACTCCTGCCAAAAGCTACAAGGTGAGGGAGGGTCAAATTTCAAGGGTGGAGCTGACTTCCCCTACCCCATCTCCTGGAAGATTGAGTCAAATTGGACTTTCAACTCTCTCTCAGGGATAACTCACTACTGTCCGCTTTTTTGCATTCATACTATTTGCAGTCTGAGATTTGTGCCTTTTATAGCAGAAGTCACTCAATAATGAGTTGATAGTCTTACTCTACACCTTTACCTTTTAAAGTACCCTAGTAACATAGTTTGTGTATCAAATGTAACTGTACCAAGAGAGGGCTGATTTTCTTTCCAGACACTTATTAAATGGTATAGAAATATTTTCAAAAAAAAAAAATTAGAATTTTGACCTGATCATTCCCTTGGGCCTGATGTGTCTTTGTTTCTCATAACAGTAACCCTGGGTTAGTTGGACTGAAAAGGCAACTGAGAGATTCAGACTTTAAGTTGAATGAAATTTAGCAAGGCCTGTTTGTTTAAATTCCTCTTTGGAGATTAGGATGCTCCTTTCCTCCAGGTAGAGGGAGGGTAACTTTTACTGGAGGGTCTTATCACCTGTTTCAGGGGAAGGCACAGAGTCTTTTCAGTACCTGCCATTTTTTAAATTCCTTCAGCTTAAAATATTTATATCCCAAGGTGCCATAATTTGGAGTAGCGTATCTTGAACACTATGAGAACATACTCCATTGCAAGGAAAAAAATTTGTGGTAAATTCTGTTATCTATACAATTCGAGTCAATGAGATGAAACTGACTTGAATGCCTTTCAGTATGAGGCAGGGTCATAAATAATTTGAGCTAAAATTCTAGACAAATTTTATATAATCTTTTTAATGGAATAAGTTCTATCGTTGATAAACATTATTCAGAATACTTGTCTCTGAATGATACTTAATCCCTCAGGGATGTCTGTTTGAACACTTGAATGTTTCTGCTAAGTATTACTAGGGTATAAACTGAGAGTCTGAGAGAGAAAAAAGTTTATGTCTGCCTTTCACACATGAAACACAAGAAGCACAATCCCACAGGCCACATATGGCACTCCTAAAAACAAAACAAAACAAAACAAAACATATACAACTGTTGGGACTCCCAAGCAGGACATAAATCAGTTAAGTAACACAATTGAATAGAGCCTCCAATCTGGTCTCACAACTCCCATTGGTTGATAAATTTTAGGCCTCTCTTTCCCCCATTCTCCCTTATTCGATCCAAATATATGAGTTCAGTTTAGTCCTTGATTAAGAGGGACGCCTGAAACAATCACTTTCAGGCAATCCTGCTTACCCAAGACAGCAATTCATATGTTCTATGGGACATGGATGACATCTATAAATCTATTGTGTGGAAAACGTGGGAGCTAAGGCTATCTCCAGCTGTCTTTCAAGGGTGGAGGGCGAGGGGAAGCAAAGTCTGCCATCTGAAAATATGCTTTTTGAGATGATAATTATTAAAAAAAAAAAAAAGATTCAGAACGAATTTTGGACCCTCTCCCTTATCTGACTTAAGGAATTCAGCTAGAAAAACCTGTTTGAAGTATAGGCTCTATCATGTTAGCATCCTAATATGAACCTGCTAAGTCTGTTCGTTAGACTTCTCTCTGTGTCATTATTTCTGGGTGGCCCATAAGAATTTGATTATCAAAATGTTTATTCTTTCTCATTTGCTTGTAAATTGCCTTCTTTTTCTTTGAAGTCCCAGATGCCTGCTTTCCTCTTCTTAGTCCAGAATGGCTTATAAACCTCAACTGCATGATTTGGCCTCAGGTTGTGTATTATTATGAAATCCCTGTATGTATTTATGTAATAAATTTGATAATTTTCACATGTTAATATGTGTCACATTAATTTTTATAATATATTTTCTTTTTCAATTATAGGTGACAAAATATGATATTAATTTTAGGTGTACAAGATAGTAATTACACATCTATATACCTCACAAAGTAATCACGCCGATAAATCTAGTACCCATCTGACACTGTACATAGTTATTACAATATTACTGACTATATTCCTTATGCTATATTTACATTTCCATGACTATTTTGTAACTACCAATTTGTACTTCTTAATCCCTTCCTCCTTTTTCACCTACCTCCCCAACCACCCTCCCCTCTGGTAACCCTCAAAGTATTCTCTGTATCTATGAGTTTCTGTTTGTCGTTGTTTTGTTCTTTAGATTCCACATGTGTGTGAAATCATATGGTACTTCTCTTTCTCTAAATGACTTACTTCACTCAGCACAATACCCTTTAGGTCCATCATGAAATATCTTTTCTATTCTTTTACTGTTAGTCTGTGTGCGTCTTTTAATCTCAAGTAAGTCTCTTATAGGTAGCAAATGTAAGGGTCTTGTTTTCTTATCCATTCAACCATCTTATCTTTTGATTGGCACATTTAATTATTTTTCATTTGAAGTATTTGTTGATAGATACGTAGTTATTGCCATTCTTTATTCATTTTTTATATGTTTTTTGTCTTCTTCTTGTTAAAGAATTCCCTATTATTAAAAATTATTGGAGTGACAGTGATCAACAAAGTCCAATATATTTCAAGTGTACAATTCAACAGTGTGTCATATATATATTGCATTGTGTTCACCATCCATAGTTAGATAATCTTTATTCATATTTTTGATACATATTTTTTTCTTCTTCTTAAAGAAATCCCTCCAACACTTCCTGTAATACTGACTTGGTGATGAGAAACTCCTTTAGCTTTTTGGTGCCTGAGAAGCTCTTTATCTGCTCTTTGATTCTAAATGATAGCTTTACTGGGCATCTTGGTTGTAGGTCCTGGCTCTTAATCATTGAAAATTTTGTGCCAAGCCCTTCTGACCTGCAAAGTTACTATTCAGAAATAGGCTGACAGTCTTATGGGAGCTCTCTTGTAGGTAACTAATTACTTTTCTCTTGCTGCTTTTAAGATTATCTCTTTGTATTTAACATTTGGCATTTTAAGTGTGACGTGTCTTGGTGGGGGCCTCTTTTGGTTCATCTTATTTGGGACTCTGTGCTTCCTGGGCTTGTATGTTTATTTCCTTCACCAGGTTAGGGAAGTTTTCAGTTATTATTTCTTCAAATGGGTTTTCAATTCCTTGTTTTTTTTCTTCTCCTTCTGGTATCCCTATGATGCAAATATTGTTACACTTGATGTTGTCCCAGAGGCCCTTTAAACTATCCTTATTAGTTTTTGGATTCTTATTTCTCGTTGCTGCTCTGATTGGGTATCCTCTACTATCCCTTCCTCTAAAACACTGATTTGATCCTCTACTTTATCTAATCTGTTGATTCTCTCTAATGTACTCTTCATCTCGGATATCGTATTCTTCATTTCTGACTGGTTCCCTTTTATGTTTTCCATCTCCATTTTTGTTTTCTATCTCTTTGTTAAAATTCTAACTGAATTCATCTACTCTTCCTCTAAGTTCCTTGAGCATCCTTATAATCAGTGTTTTGAACTCTGCAGTTGTTAAACTGCTTGTCTCCACCTTATTTAGTTCTTTTTCTGGAGCTTTGTTCTGTTCTTTCGTGTGGGACATGTTTCTTTGTCTCCCTATCTTTGTCTACCTTCCTGTGTTTGTTTATATTTACTAGGTAAGGCTCCTAAGTTTCTCAGTTTTAGCAAAATGGCTTTATGTAGTAGGCGTCCTGTGGGGCCTAGTGGCACAGTCTTCCCTGGTCACCTTAGCAAGGTACTCAAGGTGTGTCCCTTGAGTGGGTTGTGTGTGACCTCCTGTTATAGTTGAAACTTGGTTGCTGTTTGCATGTCGATGGGAGACATTGACCCTTGGACTGATTGGTTGTGAGGATTCGCCAGTGAGGGATTGGCCCTACAGAGCAGGATTCACTTTAGCAGGGCTCTGATGCCTGCTCGGTCTGCCCTTTGGGTATGTCCTCCTCAGATGCAGCCCTGAGTGGTGCTCTGGCTTCCATACTGGTTGAAGCAGGCCACTGAAAGGGTCTCCTTGGAGGAACCCAGCTGCAGGCCAAGTTCAGCCACAGACTGTGTACATCTGGAGCCACCTGATAAGAGTCACCAAGCAATCCTCAGTTGGCCGCCACTTAGAGGAGCCTCAAGAGGCCAAGCCAGAAATCGAGGCTGTCTGCCACTAGTGCTTAGGGCTGCTCAGCAAGAGGTATGGGCTATGCTGAGGCTAGAAGCTGCTACTTTGTGTTTTGTGAAATTTTAGGAAAGTCTGCAGCATGAGCCGAGACAGGCGATTTGTATGGAATAAACCACTAGAGGCTGCCTGGATGGGCCCGCAAGTTGGGAGAGGCAGAGACTCAGAATCACCTGGGCAGAGCAACCTGTGTTATCCAGATTGATGAAGACTCAAATATGGTGGCCGCCTGAATCCACACACTGGGAGAGGGGAGGCCTTAACAAAGGAAGAATGCCCTCTTCCAGCACTTGTGTCCGGGAGAAAGCTGCCCCTCCAACTCAGTGTCTCCCCGTATGTCCCTGGCATTCCCCGAGCAGCTTCCCTGATGCTGGAGCTCAGAGCAAGCGAGCGTGTCACCAAGTAAATCTGGGCATGGGCCCTTTAAGAGGAACATTTGTGACTTCAGCTGCCCTCAGTCTCACTCAGCCATACTTTCTGCTGGTTTTCACAGCCAGAGATTGTGGGGACTTCTCTTCCTGGCACTAGAATCCTAGGCCCAGTGGGTGGCTGGGACCCCTCGTTCTTGGGGTGAGGTTGGGGACTCTGCAGCCAAGATAACCCTCCAGATTCTCAATTGCTATAGGCTGTTGTGAACTTGCAGTTTTGTGTCTCCCCTGCTCCTGCCAGCCTCTTCTTATGTATGCCCCCATTTGTGGCATTTCTGTTTAGCCAGACTTCAGGCAACTCCTAGTTATGGTTGCTTGGTAGTTTCGTTGTAATTTTGATGTTGTTACGGGAGGAAGTATATGCAGCATCTATCTATCTTCTATGCCATCTTGGCCAGTCTATCATTAATTTGATTTTTAGTTCAGAGAGAGAACTTTGAAGGATAGAAGGAAAATAGTCTTTCCTCCTCTATACTACCTTTATCTTATATCCTTTGTTTTATTACATTATTTCCACAACTTTCCACTCTTCATCAAACCTAGAATAAAAACACTCAGGTTTATTCACTTTTCTGAGTCTGCGTGTGTGCGTGTGCGTGTGCGTGTGCGTGTGTGTGTGTATGTGTGTGTGTGTGTGTTTCTTTATTTCCTTATGAAGGCTCCTGTGTTTTGTAAAACTTATACTAAATAAATTTGTATACTTTTGTCTTGTTAATCTCAGAGCTTGTTTTGTTTTGTTATAGCAGCCCCAGCCATGAACTTAGAAGAATAGAAGGAAAATATATTTCCCCCCCTCAACAGTACAAATTATTCATATGTCTTGTTGTACCTAGTTATGCTTCTGGCTAGCTGAACAAAATTAATACAGAAATATAAGTTGCAATTCACCTTTCTAAGAAAGATCTTTATGGTTAATGAATCTAAGATTTATTTAACTGACTAAAACGAAGTCCCTTGCAGGGAGTGCCTGAGACCAATACTGAAGATCTTCTTCATTCTATTCTTAGAGGCCTGTTGGCAATAACTAGGAAAACATTGTTTAAGACAAACTGAACAGATTTTGTTGTAGCCCCTGTTGGTCAGATTAAAATAAAATAACCAGTGGAGTGGTACATTATGGACAAACTTCCCAGAAGCCAACGATGAAAAAAAAAATATGATGTCGAATTCTGAAATGTAGAGAAAACATTTTTTGGGTTTCTGCAGAGTTAGAGCATTCTGAAATAGATTTTCTTGGGATACTGGACTAAGAGTAAGTCTTAGGAAGTTAATTTATAACTCTATAGGTAGTGAGAGAATGCCGTAGAGATTTGCCTAAATCTGGAGATATGTGTTTACTTTTAAAGAAAAATGAGGCCTGGAACCTTAGAGATAACTCTATGTTATAAAAGTCATCAACTTCAGCACCCTTGGAGAGATGTCTTTATATTTTAACAGGTTAGAGTGAGAAACAGAATTCTTTGTGTCCTGTTTCCAGGAGCAAAGTTCTATTTTCCCCCTCCTATTTAGAGGGAGGACATTCAACCGCCTCTTTCTCCTGTGTATAAGCAGAAAAAATCCATTCACCTGCATCCTTTGCCTATGGAGAATCTGACTACTTGTGTAGATTTTTCCATCTGGCTTTTATTATATTGCCTCAGTGGTAAGGATAGGGGAATAGAAGACCAGCGCAGTTATTATTATGCTTAGAAATCTCCTTGGCTAGATCTTCTAGTTCATTAGGTATATATACTAATTTTCACATTAACACAAGCTACAGTGTGGCTCAACTTTTCGCCATTACAAAACCAGGATCTCCTTTCATCTAGATGCAAATAACATCTTTCTCACGCTCTTTTAATCCTTCACCAAAACACCCTCCTCAGGAATTATCAGGCTTCTGCTAATACTCCTTCAAGGCTCTTTAGGCTTTCACTAGTATTCTCCTCCAAGTCTTACTGGCTTGTACCTTTAGTCCAATTACAAAGCCACCTCGACATTTTGAGATTTTGTTATGGCTGCATCATATGTTTAGATACAAACATTTGTATCTGTTATGTATTCCTGTGTAACAAATTATCCCCAAATGTAGTGGCTTAGAACACAAACACATACTATCTTTCACAATTTTTGTGTCGGAAATTTGGGAGTAATTTGACAGGGCTTTCCTGGTTTGAAGTCTAATGAGGTTGCAGTCAGATGTTATCCGGGACAGCCATCAACCGAAAGCATGGCTGGAGCTGGAGAATCTGCTCCCAAGGTAGCTTACTCACATGGCTGGCAAGTTGGTGCTGGATGTTGATGGGAATCCTTAGTAACTTCTCCATGCGGACCTCTACATTGGGCTGCTTGAATTTTCCTTAATGCTCAGTAGCTGTCTTTTGCTGGATCAAGCAATCCAGAAGTTGAAATGACTTTTATAATCTAGCCTCAGAAGTTGTATATTGTCACCTCTGAGTATTTCATTGGTCACACAAACCAGTGTAGCTTTAATGTGGGTGAAATATTTAGATAAGGCCATAAATGCCAGGATACACAAATCATTGGGTACATTTTTGAAGCTGGCTATAACACGTGGGAATGGTCCAAGAAGAATGGATGCAGGTTCTAACATTCGAACATAATCTGGGTTTTCTGCTATCTTGACCCCATGGTCATTAGATTAACCCATTTCCCATTTGCCCCGAGAATACTCGCTAGTGGTGCTTGCAGTTGCAGTGTTTACCCTGAGATAACTCCTAACTTTACCCCCAAAGTTTGCCATGAAATATCTCACTTTTATTTTTATTTTCACATTGCTCTAGTATATCGATAGTCTTTGGAAAGAAATGATATCATTCTATTTATAACATTTTGTTTTTAGTAGTGGCATTTTCATTTACAATATATAGTAATTCTTGATGACTGAAAATGTCAAATTCTAGAAAGGATAGCATTCCTATGGCAATGTTAACATCGTTCTCTAATAGTTGTTAGCTGAAGATTTATTTGATGAATCCAATTTATGTAAACATTTCTGTGATTTTAGGATTAGAGACAAATTCTGTTTAGAAGTAACTCCAAGAACAGTTTTTATGTTTTATTTTCACATTGAAAACCAGTCAGATTTGCTTCAGCCTCAAAGAGCATGCTTATGTAAAATTAAATTAACACTGGAAGAGAGTCGCACTTTTCTTTTTTCCTAAAAAAGAAATGGGTTAAGAGGTGTGAGGAGTTTGCAGGGAGGAGTGCTGGATTCTTAGGTGCTGGGTGTCATTTAGGGGTAGGACTGAGGTGGAGGCAATTTTCTGACTGAAACTAGTAGTCGAATACTAATTGCATAAACACTACCTGCCCCCCTCCACACACACACGCTGTGATTTGGCACCTAGAGTCAATCAGTAAAAAAGGACAAGCACATCCGTTTTAGGGTTGTTGTGTGAGAGAAACATACATCTTTTTGTAATCCCCATATATGTGATGTATTGAAGCCAGGCAAATAACCTATTCTTGAATAATATATACTCTTTATCTAACTGTGCTAATTTCTCCATCTCTTATCATTTAATGAATATTTAGTAAACTGCCTATCAAATTTAGAGCCTGCATTTAAAGAAAAAATGGGTTGAGGTCTTAAGGATCACTGATTTTTAACAAATCATAAATATTTAGAAATTATAAAGTGTACTACAAAATCAGGAAACATTATTCTAATAATTATTCTAATTATTATGTGAAGGAAATATATTCTCACCCCCAGGGTGGGAATGACATAATTACTTAAGGGGAACTTTTAAAAGTGAACACATCCCTCAAAATTCTTTCATCACTATCTAGAGGTTTCTGTCACACTACCAATAACCCCCATCCATTTTGCTCCCTGCCCCATCCTTGTGAGCAGCCAATATTTTTTAGAAACATTTATCTAGAAAGTAGTTATAGTTTGATAGGTTCTTCTACATTAAATACGATTTATTTTTCTTGAGGAGCTGAGATAAATCTTGGTTTGACATGTGTGTGTAAGTTTTTATTTGATTATATGCTGTTAGAACAGAGCTCTGAGTGCCTATGAGAACTGACTCACAGATGAAAAGCTTTAAATGCAATTCCTAAATTTGACAGACTAGAAAGTAGTCCATTGTTCAGAAAATGTAAATGGATACATCTTCAAAGAGCAAATAAAAAAATATTTACATCTGTTTTTTCTTTCACATGTTCTGTGCTTACAGTCTCTTTATCACTTTCTCTCAAAGTTCTAAGGATTTTGTCAAATCCATGACTTGACCAGATTGTCTCAGCTAGAATTGGAAATATTCTCTTTATTTTCTTAAGAAAATTAAAGCTGAAGCTTCAAATTGTCATCTGTTACTTATTTTGTGCTTTCTGATTGAATGTGTGTATATGCATATGTGACGAGAGAGAGAGAGAGAGAGAGAGAGAGAGAGAGAGAGGAGAGAGAGAGAGAGAGAGAGAGAGAGATTCCTGTTACATATGCAATAAATGTAGACTGCAAATTGCTTTTATTAAGTTACATTCCATTTTTCTGTTTGCGAAAATAGGTTATAAAATAATTTTTCTTCATTAATTGTTAAGCAGTTGATTTTCAAGCAGATATGCTTCAGTGCCTCAGAAGCACAATCACTAAAGATATAAAGTTTAAAGATATAAAGTTTTTAAGTACTCAGAATATGTTTCTAATAATTCCTTTCCAGAATGTGCCCTTTAAATTTGATCCCAGTTCATTTCAGATTCCATTGCTCCTGGTGCAATGCAATAAAGGAGTCAGACATCTACTTTTACTATCTTTCAAATAGACAGTGACATAGAGGCAATCACACAATGATGGGTCTACAAAGTGCATTTCTAGTATTTTAGCCACACTTTTGGCAAGATTAGGCTCTGAACTCAAAGGAAATATGAGTAAAACAACAATAGTGATAACAAAATATTTCTTTCATGTTATTGCAATTATCAGGTTTCTCACAGAACATATACATTGTGCAGAGCTGAGTACAATTGTGCAGGTTACTCCTTTCAGAAGGATGCCCAGTGGAGGGGGGTGAAATCCACTTAGTCCACTTGCTAAATCTTTTGCTCTGGTAATGGGCTGCATTTGGCCAGAAGGAGCAACTTTTCCCAACTCTTGTTGCCGAAGGCCTAATTCTAGTTGTGTGTATGTGTGTGTGTGTGTGTGTGTGTGTGTATGTGTGTCCAACCCATTGTTACAAAGTTTTTTTGTAAAATACAAACTATATTTAATTTTTGTAAAATAAAATACAAAATATAAAATGTGGGATTCGTAAGTACAAACTCAAAACTTTATACTAAACAGAAATAAAATTACATTTTAATAAATATAATTAAAACATATATAGCATAGGGAATCACAAAAAGCATTGTTCATTGAAAATGTGCATGTGATCAATCAATATAAATACTCCCTATTACACTTAAACATTTTGTCATTCCAATCATACCTAAATTAAAAAAGGAATAAAATAGCAATTTCCAATATTAAATGTTTATATACACACTTAGAAGGAGCACCATGCATATCAATTTTTAAAGATTCGAATGTGAAACACTAGTTTGCTTATTTGTTAACTAATCTAGTTTAGATAGACAACACTGCTCATAGGGGCTAATGTATATCTAAACTGTGTCTATGTTTTATTTTAACAAAATTCATTGATAGAGAAACAAGTGTCATAGGGGTATCTTGATGGAAATGCAATAATAAAAAATAAAACAATTTCAACAAACTTAGGACACTATTTTTTAAGTTTTATACATAATGAAGCAAATGACCATATTTTGAAAATTATCTTAAAACCTTTATCAGTAGCCAGTTCCAGCAACTTATGTTGTAAACTTTTTGATAATCTTAAATTGTCTTTGAAAGAAAGATAAATGTGTTCAGTTTATCAAGAATCAGCTGACGACTATGAGACACATCTACCTTCAAACCTCATAGAACATGTGCACTACTTCTCAGTTTTCCAACTTCCTTTTATTTACTGCTTATTCCTCATTATAAATAAAAAAAAATCTATTTAATTTCGAGACACATGCAGATTCCTGAAATTGAGTGTTCTCCCTATTGTAATAGCCTTTTTAAATAAAGTTCAGCCTTATCGGAGTCCAGATTTGTTTTATTGAACACTATTCTTGCAGGTATCTTTTTATTTTGCCCTTTAATCTTAACTGCCATAAAAAACGCATCGCCTTCTTCCCTTCCATACAAGTATTATAATGATTAAATATATCAAATATATCAGATAAATAAAGCAGGTCTGAATGTCCAATTATTTTGAACCAAATTGGTTTATTTGACCATCTACTTCTGTCAAGTTTTAATATAATACTCTTGCTTTAAAAGATTTATTTTGCTTTTGATATTATCTTTATGTTTTATATATATATATATATCCACCTAATTTTTGATTATTTTATTAAATAGTTAGCCAGTATATTTAGAAACTATGATTTATGGTTTTAACACATTATCATTAATATTAATTATGGCTAAAATACTGAAATCAATATAAGAAGGAGCACAGTTTGAAGTAAAATTAGTAAACTATACTGGTCTTCATTACTTCCTCACCCCCTCCCTCCAGATAATTTTCATCATGAACATTTAGTTTATGGCAGCAGTTACATTCAGAAAAATGTGATTTTTCTTAACAAAAAAAGTCGAGTGAAGTTTGTTTTACTATCAATGTATTATAGTCTAATGTAAATAATGCACATGTTACTTTCCTAATTTGGCTACTAATGTTAAATTATATAATTTCTTAAAAGGCTTTAGTAAAATTTTAAGAATTATAAAAATAAATAAATCAGTATTTCCTCAGATTTTTATATACTTTGGGTGGATTTGACAAATTAACCCTAAATTTTTGGTATTTTTCATGGTCATGTTGCCCCTGATTAGTAGGCACTTCATGCCACATGCACTTTACAACATAAGTCACATAGCGCCCAAAATGATCTATATCCTGTTCAAGGAGGCCAGTCCACTGACCACATGCTTGAATATTGAACGACGTTAGTTACTATAAAAAGTAGCTACCATTTACCTCCTATTTCTGTAATTTCGTTTTGTGATCCAGTAACAAATAGTTAATAAATGGGCACCGACCACTGTTTCAGTAGCACTTACCTTATGGGCTACTGGAGGTGCCAACAATTTGTAAGATACAATAGAAACATAATAATTACAGCTTATTAAAATAGAATTTATTTTCTGACAGCTCTTCTACCCACATAAGGATTTTTGATAGTGGTCACATTGTTTTAGCCAAGAAAGATAACTTGGGGATTGTTCTTCATATATAAATATGTTATGACTTGTTTTACTGCTAATGCTATAGATAAAACACTGTTTCAAGGTTGTACTATGACTGTCACTGGCCTGCTACTAACATAGAAAGAAACAAATGGGTGTGTCTAACATTCATGTAATTATTTTCGTGTTTGAAAATACAATGAAAGTGGTCTTTTATAATTTTTCATAGTATCTCTATATCCAAATTTAAATTTAAAATCTCTAAATACTCATTTTTTGTTCATTAATTCTTAAAAGATTTCTGAGAATTATCTTTTTATCTTTTAGTTGTTAGAATTTAACTGATAACCATAGCCAAAAGAAATAGTAATGGTAAGCAAGAAAGTTCTAAAAACAACAAAAATCCTCCCCTATTTTTTCTTTCTTATATTTTTTGGGTGTGATTTCCTTTTCTCTCTTTTATAAATATTCAAATTCTTGATACACTTATACCTTTATAATTTTATGTAAATAGATGTATGATTCTTCTATTCTCTGTACCTGCATTAAGGTAACCTCCACCTTCCTGCAGGTAAACTTATGTTAATAATTTAGTATCTATTCTTCCATATTTTTACTTATGCTTATTTTATCAAATAAGATTAAGTTTAATTATATGTGAAAGGAAAAAAAAAAAAAAAACAAACCTTAAATAACTGTGGCTTCAACAAAACAATGTTTATTTTACTATTAGGTGAAACAAGTTTATCCTCAGGAAAATAAAGGCAGGTGTGATAGCTCTGCTTCAAGAAATCATCAGCAACCCAAGTAATTTTCAGAATTTTGTTCTACCATTCCCAGTTACAGTCATATTTCTCAAGCTCTGTGATGGCTTTAGGGGTTCCAGCCTTTATGTCTGCATTTTAGCAACATTTAAAGGAAGAGAAGAATTGCCAACTTCTTTTTCTTTTTTTTTTTTTAAGTACTATGATGAAATTTTCAAACATACAAAAAACAAAGAGTAAAATAAACTCTCATATACCAATCACTTAAATTAAAAATTGATAATGTTCCTAGAGATATTGCTGAAACTTTTAAAAGAAACATTCATAATGACCCTTTTTTCCTAAATACTTTTGCATGTACTTTATCTGATAAAGTAAGATTATTTTCTTATATAATTACAATATCACATATAACATGATTAAAAATAATTCCTTCATATATTATCTAAGAGACAGTTGATACTCAAGTACTTCCAAAATACATTTTACAGCATTTTAAACTAGAATCCATTTAAGGATAATACATTCAATTTGGTTCTTATTTCTCTTGATGTTCCTTTAATTTAGAACATTTTCTATTTTTTCCATGATATTGACTTTCATATAAAAATATGTCAGTTATCTTATAGAATGTTCATGTTAGGGAAAATGGTTTCTAGTGCTTGACACCATCTTAAGAATCAAGCTGCTCTCAGTGACCACCAGTTCACTGGGAGTAGTGTGTCCATATCACCTGAAATGAGATTTTTATATAGATGAGTAGGCCCATTAAGTTGTTTACTGTCTTAGGAATATACAACTCTCAACAATCATGTGCCACTTAATTACAATGTACCTGTGTTCTTGGAGGCTCTGTATATCAAACTCCCATCCGCTTTCATGTGCAGAGATCCACCACCTTGCTGCTGCCGAAGACTCTTCTTCTGTCTATAAGTTCCCTTAATAACCTCTTTGTTTAATTCTGGAGTTGACATCCTCTTTCTTCTATCTCTAGGCCTTGTCCTTTTTTGGAGATTGATTCCAGTACACCTCAGGAAATTTTTCCAACTGTCCCACAACCTAGATTTTTCTAATTGTTGCTGTATAACTTTTAGTTTGTTCTATCTCTTTTTTCAGTTTTATTGAGTTATAATTACCAAATAAAATTGTACATTGAGATGATTTGACATTGTATACATTGTGAAATTATTTATCACATCTAGAAAATTAATACATCCATCATCTCACTTCTTTCTTTCCTTCCTTCCTCTCTTCCATTCTCTCTCTATTTCCAAGACCATTTAAGTTTTATTCACTTATAAAATTCCAATTGTACAATATTATGTCATCTATTATAGTCAACATATTATACATTATATCCTCAGACCTTATTCATCTTATAGCTGAAATTTCGTACCCTTTATCAACCTCTTCCTATTTCTCCCATCCCCAACCTTTGGCAACCACTTTTTTATTCTCTGGTCCTATGAATTTAATTTTTTATTTAGATGTCACATGTAAATGACACCATGCAGTATTTATCTTCCACTGTCTTAGTTCACTTAGCATAAAAACTTAAAGTTTCGTTTATGTTGTTGTAAATAGCAGGATGTCCTTCTTTCTTATGGTTACATTGTATATATATACATGTATTTATTTTTTGGCCTCTATTCTGTTCCATTGATCTGTCTGTTTTTATGACACTACCATACTGTTCTGATTACTACAGTTTTATAATATAGTTTGAAATCAGATGTATGATGCCTAAAGCTTTATTTTATTTTTTTCTCAAAATTGCTTTAGCTATAAGGGATCTTCTGTGGTTCCATAAATTTAAGATTGTTTTTTCTATTTCTGTGACAAAAAGGCCATTGGAATTTTAATAAGAATTTCATTGAATCCGTAGATGGCTTTGGGTGGTATGGACATTTTAACAATATTAATTCTTCCAATCCATGAACATGGAATAATTTCATTTATTTGTGTCTTTTTAAATTTCTTTCATCTATATCTTATAATGTTTAGTGTACAAATCTTTCACCTCCTCAGTTAAATTTATTCCTAGTTGTTTTATTCTTTTTGATGTAATTGCAGAATAGATTGATTTCTTAGTTTTTCTGACAGGTCCTTTTTACTGCATAGAAATGTAACTGATTTTTGTATATTGATTTTTTTATTCTAGAACTTAACTTATTCATTAATTCTAACAGGTTTTTTTTGGTGGGGACTTTAGGGTTTTCTATATATGATATCATGTCATCGGCAAATAGAATTTTACTTCTCCTTTCTGATTTGGATGCTTTTTATTTCTTAGTTTTGCCTAATTGTTCGGGTTAAGACTTCCAATACTATGTTGAATAAAATTAGTAAGAGTTGGTATCATTGTCTCATTCTTGATTCTAGAGGAAAACTTTCAGCTTTTCACCATTAAATACATTTCCTGTGAGCTGGTAATATATAGTCTTTACTATGTTGAGGTACTTTCTCTATATACTTAGTTTTTGAGAGTTTTTATCATGAAACAATGTTGAATTTTGTCAAATGCTTTTTTGCATCTATTGAAATGATTATATATTTATCATTTTGTTAATGTAATGTATTACATATTTTGATTTTCATAAGTTGAACCATCTTTATATCTCTGAAATAAATCAACTTGATTATGGTGTATGATGCTTTTAATGTATTGTTGAATTCAATTTGCTAATATTTTGTTGAGAATTTGTACATCTGTGCTCATTAGGGATTTTGGCCTATAATTTTCTTTCATTGTAGTGCCCTTGACTGGTTTTGGTAGTGGCATAATGCGGGACTCATTCAATAAGTTCAAAAGTGTTTCCTCTTCTTCTATTTTTTAAGAAGTATTTGAAAAGAATTGATGTTATTGTTTGTAAGTTTGGTAAAAATTCACCTGTTATACCATCTGGTCTGGAACTTTTCTTTGATGGGAGTTTTTGATTACTGATTTAATCTCCTTATTTAATATTAGTCTGTTCAGATTTTCTATTTCTTCCTGATTTGATCTTGTTAAGTTGTATGTTTATAAGAATTTATTAATTTCTTTTAATTTATCCAATTTGTTGGTATATAACTGTTCATAGTAGCCTCTTATGATTCTTAGTACTTTTGTGGTCTCAGTTGTAATGTCTCCTCTTACATTTCTAATTTTATTGATTTAACTCTTTTCTCTCTCTCTTTTTTTTTTTTTTTTTTGGCAGGGCTGTGTAAAAGTTTGTCTATTTTATTTATCTTTTCAAAAAATAGCTCTTAGTTTTATTCATTGTTTCTAATGTCTTTCTAGTCTTTATTTCTGCTCTGATCTTTATTTCCTTTCTTCTAGTAACTTTGGCTTATTTTCTTTTTCTAGTTTCTTGAGCTGAATAATTAGGTTGTTAAGAAGAGATTTTGTTTTCTAATGTAGGCATTTATCATTGTAAACTTTTCTCTTAGAACTGATTTTACAGCATACCATTGATTTTGATATGTTGTGTTTCTATTTTTATTTGTCTCAAGGTAATTTTTTATTTCTCCTTTGACACATTGGTCGTTTGGTACCATGCTGTTTAATCACTACACATCTGTGAATTTTTCACTATTTTTCTTGTATTTAATTTCTAGTTTTATACCATAGTGGTCCACAAAAGATGTTTGATATAATTTCAATTTTGTTAAATTTATTAAGACTTATTTTCTGCCTAATGTAGGATCTAACCTGGAGATTATTACATGTGTATTTGAGAAGAGTGTGTGTCCTGTTTTGTTAGATAAAATGTTCTATAAATGTCTGTTAAGTCAATGTGCAATGTTTTCTTATTAAATTTCTGACTGGACGAAATAGCCATTGTAGAAAGTGGGATATTGAATTTCCCTAATGTTATTATATTTCTGTATATTTCTCATTTTAGGTGTGTTAATATTTGTTTTATATATTTAGGGGCTTCTATGTTGGGTGCATACATATTTACAAATATTATATTGACTTATTGTATTGACTTTTTATTATTATATAAAACCTTGTTTATTATTACAGCATTTAGCTTAATGTCTGTTTTGTTTAATATATATATAATTACCACTGGTTTTTGGGGGGAGGAAAGTTTAATTTTGCATGGAATATATATTTCCATCCCTTCACTTTCAATTTGTGTGTGTCTTTAGAGCTGAAGTGAGTCTTTTGTAGACAGTGTATAGTTGAGCCTTATATATTTATCCATTCAGCTATTCCATGTCTTTTGAAAAAAGAATTTAGTCTACTTACTTTCAAAATAATTGTTGGTAGATATGGAATTTTTATCATTATTTTGCTAATTGTTCTTTGGTTGTATTGCAATTTCTTTGTTTCTTTCTTCCTCTTTTGCTTTCTTCTTTTGTGATTTGAGGATTTCTGTAGCAGCATGCTTAGATTCCTTTCTCTTCACTTCTTATATATCTACAATAGGTTTTTGTTTTGTGGTTACCATAAGTTATACATAAAATATCATATTTATTTGGTCTACTTTAAGCTAATAACAATTTAATTTTAAATACATACTAAACCTCTACATTTTTATTTTCCCTCCTCAACATTTTGTTTTGATGTCACTATTTATATTTTTTTATCTTATGTATCCATTAACAAATTATTGTGCCTATAGATATGTTTAATTACCATTCACCATTACAACATTAGCCTGAAAATTGACACTATAATTGCCTTTACCAGTGAGATTTATACTTCCATATGTTTTCTTGTTACTAATTAGTGACCTTTTGTTTCAACTTGAGAAAGTCCCTTGAACATTTCTTTTTTTTTTTTTTTTTTAGTTAAATTTATTGGGGTGATATTTGTTAACAAAATTATATGTTTCAAGTGTACAATTCAATAATCCATCATCTGTATATTGAATTGTGTGTTCATCATCCAAAATCAAATCATTCGTTACCCTATATATGACCCCTTTACCCTTATTTACCACTCCCACGTTGCTTTCCCTCAGAAAACCACTAAACTCTTGTCTGTGTCTATGAGTTTTCGTCTGTTTGTTGCTCTCAGTTTTATATCCCACAAATGAGTGAAATCATACGGTTCTCAACTTTTTCTGTCTGACTTATTTGGTCTAGTATGATAATCTCAATATTCATCCATGTTGTTGCAAATGGCGATAATTCATCTCTTATTATGCCTGAGTAATATACCATTATATGTATGTACCACATCTTCTTTATCCAATCATCTATCATAGTGTACTTTGGTTGCTTCCATGACTTGGCCACTTTAAATAATGCTGCTATGAACATCGGGGGGCATATATCTTTGTGGATAAATGTTTTTGTTGTTTAACCCTTCTGTTGATTTTTTTTTAATGCAGTTATTTTATTCTTCAGCTCTGAGATTTCTGTTTATACTTTGCTATCTTTTCCATCTCTTTGTTGAAATTTTCACTTTATTTATGCATTGCTGTTTGACATAGGTGAGCATCTTTATGACCATTATTTTGAACTCTTTATCAGGGAAATCACATATCTTTGTTTCACTAAGGTCTGTTTCTGCAGTTTTATCTTGTTCTTTCATATATATTCTTGTGTCGCTTTATCTTCCTAGACTCTCTGTGTTGGATTTGGATATTAGATAACACGGCCATCTCTCCCATTCTTGATAGAGTGGTCCTGTGTAGGATATAAACATTATTTATCAGCCCAGCCCAAGCTGGAATTTTATATAATAATAAACCAATTATCTTATAAAAGTCCAATATCCCGTATTTGTCTAAATGTTTCTATATGATGACCTTTTTGTTGTTCTATCACTTATTTTAACAATGAAAAAAGGCTAAATATTTTGTCACATATATGCCTTATGTAATGCTGACTACTTTATATTATATCACTTCAGAGACATATAAATTTAATATATGCAATTATTAATGATATTGTTTAATTACAAGTTAAATGTGGTGATAGCCAGATTTGCACTTTGTAAAGAAAACATTTCTCTTTGTAACAAGCAAATAGAGTGATACCGATGATTTTTGTATCCACTAATGAAACTTGCTTGAATCAATTATATTATTAATGGCTGTAAAATGTTGATTATCTGACTGTAAAATTATTTTTACATTTTTATGATTTTTTGTATAAGTAAATGGTATTCCTCATCACCTGGTCTTGCTGTTTATCTACTAAAAAGGTACAGAAACCACTTAATACTATCTTTTTAATTATAATTTTAGAATAAGGAGTTGATGTCGCATATAAACCTTAGTTATCAGTCACTGCCAATGGTAGAATATTTAGACTTTAAAAAATGTTTTTGATTAACATTGTAACTCAAAGATTTTTAAATGTTAAATATATTTTAATAAATTAACATCATCAGTTTTCTAATCATCGAATTGTCCTAAATTTTTCTAGTGAGAATCACTTTGTACTGGCTCCAGTGTCATTGTGACTTGACTATATTAATCTTCAATGATTCCTTGTTTTACAACACAAAACATGTTATTATTAAATATTTTCACAGCCTAATTGTGGAATCTATCTTTTTTTTCAAGGAGGCTTGGTTCTTAATTTTTAATGTATGTTTGTAGTGCATTACTAAATACTTCATTAAATGGAAGAGTCAGTATCTCAAACAATGACCAGGCCCCCCAAATGTGTATTTAACCATATACTATACTATATTGCCTCCCTGGAGGCTCTGTTTACAGAAAATGAAGATGAATAAAAGTAACTTTTTAGTTTCTTTAGTGTTGCTTATCTTCTCATAATAATTGATTTGAGATTTCTAAAGTTAACTTTTCTTTTCCTCACTCATATTCTCATGAAATACTGCTTATTAGGGAACAAAATTAAGTCTTTCTATCAGTATAAGTTTGTGATTATGTTTAACATAGTGGTGGTGATTTTAAAGATAATTACAACTTTATAGTAAAAAAAGAAAAAAAAAAAAAGATTAACCTGGCACTCAAACATCAAAGAAATACTCTTTTTTTCCCATAAGAAATTGTAGTTGAGTTTTATAGTGTTTAAAAATCTCTAAATGATGCCTGAAACATTACATATCTCTGTGTTTAAATTCAGCAAGTATTTAACTTTTATAGCATCCAAAAATATTGTCTCCTCATGTGGCTTAAATGCTTTAAATTTTACTTATAACTATAAATTTTTGTAAATTTAATAGCAGTAAAACTTCAACAAAGCACCTTTGAGTCTCTCAAGACGTGGAGGAATCAACATTTAATGTTTTGACAACTAAATACTCTGTATAGGAAGTTCAAATTATATTAAAGAAAAGGATAAAGCCTACTAAAGTTAAATGGCTTATGGAAGCCATATTAATGGAAATCTAAAACTTTAATGCATAGACTGCATTTTGATTACTAAATTTTATTAATGTGTAAGCTAAAACAATCTATTACTCTTTAAGTTTCCAAGAAACACTACACATGCATTATTGACCTTTGATTCAAAATTTGTTAGGTGTGGTTACTGCAAGTCCAAAAATTTATTTGGAAATTAAAAAAAAAAAAACAGTTTAATAAAGTATTTAGTTATACAGAACAAGAAGATAGATATCCCGCCCCCCTCCCATATAGATATCTGTTTGACTCACCATAATTATATTGGAGAGACCATGTTTCCCACACACATAGACACATACACAGAATTACAGGGCCATCTTTATTATAAATCAGATAACAGTACAAATATTTCTGGACTCTGAGCTTTGTTCTATGGATCCATTTTCTATCCTTACACCAATAAACATGTCTTAATTACTGTAACTTTATAGTGAGCCTTGATATCTAATGATGTAAGTACTCCCTCCAGCTTTACTTCAAGATTCATCAAGATTACCTGGTTATTCTAGATCTTTTGCATTTTCTAGTAAAATTTAGAATTAACTTGTCAATTTATACACACACTCACACATTAAAAAAAGAAACTGCTGAGATTTTGATTGGAATTGCATTGACTCTTTAGATCAGTTTGATGAGAAATGAGAGTTCAACAGTATTGAGCCTTCCAATCCATGAATGTGATATGTACCTTTATGACCACAAGGTATCTAGAGATTTTTGAATTTCTCTCAGAATGTTTTGTAATTTTTAGTATAGGTGTCTTGTGCACTGTCCAATGAATACTCGATTTTGAGTTTTAAATTTATTTTCTAACTGATATATATAGAAATACAATAGATTTTGGTATATTAAATTGTATCTGGTGACCTTTCAAAATTCATTTATTTATTTTAATAGATTTTGTAGATGGAAAGGGGTGTTTATATAAAAATTATGTCATGTGCAAATAATACATCTTTATAATCTACATTTATAGGTTTTATTGCTTTTTGCTTCCTTATTACATTGACCTTCAATACACTGTAATTTTATTGATGAGACCAAGTGGTAATAATGGATATTTTTGTTTTGTTCCATAATTCAGTAAGAAAGTCTTCAATGTTTCACTATTGAAATGCTGTTGGCTATAGATTCTTTTGTAAATGCCCTTTTCTATAAGAAAATTTCCTTCTATTCCTAATTTGCTGATCACTTTTATCATGAATGGGCATTGAATTTTGTCAAATGCTTTTTCTGCATCTGTTGAGATTATATATGTGTTTTCATCTTTCTTTTTGTTTATGTGGTAAATCACATTAATTAATTTTGGGGTATTTTACCCATGTTGCATCTCAGGAATAAAACTCTCTCGATCATTGTGTGTGATCTTTTTAATGTATTGGTGAATTTGGTTAGCTGATATTTCATTGAGTATTTTTACATCTGTGTTCATCAGAGATATTGGCCTGTCCTTTTTTTGTAATATCTTTTTCTTGTTTCGGTATCAGGGTAATGATGGACTCGTTATGTGAATTTGAGAGCCTTCATTCCTCTTCAGTTTTTTGGAATAGTTCGAGAAGAATAGGTATTCTTTGAATGTTTGGTAAAATTCACTTGTGAATC
>NW_006438081.1:84650-96736 GCF_000325575.1 Pteropus alecto | reverse complement strand
TCATTGTTATCTTAATTTGTCCCTATGTATGCTGAACATTCATTACTATCTTGCTATAGCAATTCTCTTCTTATTATTTAAGTTTATAATGCCCTGTTCTTAGTAAGGGTTGCACTCCTTTGCTTCTATTTGCCTGATAGTCACTTTACTCCTAATTATGGTTTTTTGTTGTTGTTGTTGTTGTTGTTGTTGTTGTTTTTGTCATTTTGTTTTAGGTGTGCTGACCCCTATCGGTATTTCCTATAGAGCAGACCTCATAGTGGAGTATTCCCTCAAGTTTTGTATGTTTGGAAAGGTTTTTATTTCTCCTTCATATGTAGAGGAGAACTTAGCTGGATACATTATTCTAGGCTGGTAGTTACTTTCACTTAATAGCTTAAATATTTGATTCTACTCCTTTCTGGCTTATAAGGTTTACACTGAGAATTCTGATGATAATCTAATGGATTTCCCTTTACAATTTACCTTTTTCTTCTCCATAGCTGCCCCGAGAATTCTGTCTTTGTCATTGATTTTTGATAACTTTAATACAATGTGTCTTGGTGAAGGCCTTTTTGGGTGGAGATAATTGGGTGTTCTGTTGACTTCTTGAATTCCAAGCTTTATCTCACTTCTTAGATTTGGGAAATTCTCGTCAACTGTTTGTCTAAAAATGCTTTCTAGTCCCTGCTCCTTTTCCTTGCCTTCGATAATGCCCATTATTCTATGTTTCCTCTCTTGATGATATCAGCTAGTTCTTGTATTTCTCTTTTATTATTTTTCATGGTTTGGTTTCTCTCTTCTTCCTTCTGATTTATTTCTAGATTTCTGTCTTCGATATCACTGATCTTTTCCTCCATTTGGTCGACTCTATTTCTCAGTTAGTTCATCTATTCTGTTCTTTTTGAGTGTTTCAGTCTCCTTCCTCTGGTCATCTAGATGTTTTTTCAATTCTTGAAATTGTTGATATGGATTATTTTGGATCTCATTGAGTTTTTTCAGAAGTACCATTTTGAATTCTCTGTCATTTCTATGTCTGTAAGCTTATTTTCTGGAAAGTTTTCTCTTTCTTCCTGAGATACCTTGTCACGTTGGTTGTTCATGGTGTTTAATGGACTATTTCTCCACCTGGGCATTAATGGAAATGTATTCTCCTTTTTTTTACAGAAAGAATATTTATTATATAAAGACCTCTCTTTAGCCTGCTGCAAAGAAGGTATTTTTCTTTTGGTTTCCCATAGGTGGTGTCTAAGACTCTTGGATCCCTGCTTTATATAAAGCCTTAAAAATGCCTTTTTATTTTCTGATAGATATTTAATCACACTCACTACCCTCAGTTTCAGTCTCTGTCAATGTTAGCAACAGTTTTAGTAGTATTTGTTCAGATTCCCCTGGGGCACCGCAGTGTTGGGTCTTGGAAAGTATGGGGTGAGGGGCCCTCTTGGTTGGGTGTTAGGGGCTGTGGCCCAGCCTCGGTTTTGCAATCGCAGCCAGTAAAAATCAACTGTTGTTTTTCTGCCATCACACTTCTCTGCCTTCTGCCCTGATGACTGAGCCCTGCTGTTAGCCAGCCACGGGGAGCTCACAGCTTTCCTAGCAGGGCTGTTCAAGGAACTCACCACTTCTTCTCTCCTCCCCTTCTCCTCAGGGAGCTCCAGCTGCAAGAGGCAGCTTCTTTGTTTCTTCCAGTCCACCACCTGAAACCAGGGGTTCTAACCTGTGGTAGCTCTTATGTGCAGATCCCATGCTCAGACATGCTGGTGTGCAGTTTGGGTGTTTTTTTGTTGTTTTAGATGTTCAGCTTATTGGTGTTTCAATGGGAGAGATCTGGGGATGTCTATCACTCTGCCATATTTCTCTATACCTCCAATATTCTCATATTAAGATATAATTCTCTACAAACACATCCTGCATTATGTAAAGCTTTACAAATTAAAAAAATGAAGACAAAACCTATTTTATTTTTACTTTACAAAGAGTTGACTAGGGCAGATTTTTTTTTTCCTTATGGATAATAAATATAATAAAAATGCTACATTTACTGTTGTAATGAGCAATTTAATAGAGTACAAACAAGATTCTTTTTTGCCCCCTGAAATAAGTACTTTTTAATGACGAAAAGTTTTCTAGCTAGCAATTTGTATAGCTCTGCACTCTTCAAGGTTAATAGGATACTGAGCTGATGCATCTTTTCTTAAAATAATTGAATACTATCATTATGGACTATTTAATTTAGGTAATGGGCACACGAAAAAGGCAAGAAAAGGATATAATACCTAAATATGTAACCAGAAAATTATTATAATTTTTCTAATATGACTTGAGCATATGGTAAAGGGACAGATATACTTCCTAAAAGTTCACCTGATATGAATGTGAATTGGCAATTTAATAAACTAAGTAAATTAAAAATAATTTAATTGAATTTTTTAAACTCTGGATTTTTAAAACATGGTTTTCATAACTTATGCATGAACTTTTAGTTTAAGAATATACTTTTGCAATAATTAGCTGCAAAACATAAATATAATTTTGAATGCATGGGAAAAATATACATTAACACTATCCATTTGGGTTAGTGTTTTTGCTGTTTTGTTTAAAATGTAGTGTTGATATTAAAACCAAGATTTCAAATGAAATAATGTTTAATTTAAATGAAGCAAAATAATTACCTTCCTATGGATCAAGTTAAATTTATTTAAAAAGTCACATCTTCTATAATAGAACTCTTAAAACCAATAAACAAATTGAGCTTACGCAACTTTGAAAATAAAAAAAAAACTTTTTCCTTACAAATCTATTCAGAACATCTTATTCCTCTTCACAATTGCTTACATTTATATGAAGTTCTTATCTTTTAAAAGAACTTTCATAATTATTTTATTTTTATCATTATGAAGCAGATAGAATTTTATAATCTTAAAAGCAATTTTATAATCTTAAAAGCAATTTTACATAGATTGTCTCACTTGGTCCTTATAAGAATCCTTGTTGGTTGTTGGGGATGATTCTATCATCTCTAACTTATAAAGAAAGGTTTAAGTGAGGTTAAATAAGTTGCATAAGGCCATAGCTTATAAATGGCAGAGATGATGTTGCAGGAAGCAATACCCGACAGAGAAATTTGGACTCTCAGACAACTTTGTTAGAGGAAGGAGAATTTATTAGGCCGGCAGAGCATGTGGGATAACAACTCCATGCACAAGCATACTCTTGTTAGATTTCTTACAGTTTATATACTTCTGCAGTGTCCATGCAAGGGGTACAGGATTACTTTGTCTGAGATTTCACATGTGCCTTCTTACTCAGGATGGGGTGGGGGAACTTTGGGTGGGGGGGTTGCAACACGGGTGGAATTTCCAGACCACTGGTCTTATAGGTCCTTTGTTTTGTAGAAGCCGCGGCCTTGGCGTTATCGGCACCATTACAGAATTCTTGAACAGAGAGATGGGACACATAGGCTATAAGCAGGGAGTAGCGCTTATTGATGCTATTACCTGCTCAGCGGATTCCTATCCAAAGGCTGAGATCCAATTGTAACATAACGAGCAGTCTTACACAGTCTTGTTATCCCTACACAGATACAGAGATAAGGAAGAACATTAGTTGGTTGGCAAGCCATGAATCAACGGATGTGAGCTGGAGAGTACTTGAGGTGAGGGAGGTAGCCATGGGAAAATGTTAGCTGGAGAGCACTGGGTAGAAGAGGGGAGAGAGCAGTTAGGAATGGACTTGAACCAGCTGAGTCGGTCAATTCTGCAGGCCCTTTCCTTTGCATTTTTTCAGATGCCTCCTCTCCTCTCTCAATGCGACAAGCTCAGGTTTTCTGATTTTGTCACTAACTTTCTTTATGACCTTGGAAAAAGTATGTCTCTGTTTCTCCATCTTCAAAATAAGAATTTAACCAAGATAAATCCTTATGGTACCTTATGGTCCTCAAATCTCATGTTTTGTTTTGTTTTCACCTTAAAATATGTAATTAAGAAGCACAAAAAATGTATGTAATATAAAATATGCATAGATTTGGTACATAATTTCTTAGTTTTTACTTTAGAGAAAAAGACAGTGAGGAAAAGGTTTATAAATCTATCCATCCTGTCCCGACCCGCAGGACCTAGTTATTGCACGGAACCCGAGGAGGACCTTACCTGAAAGAAAACATGGGCGGGAGAAAAGAATGGAGGCAAGACAGTGTTCTGATCAAGCCTCAAAATTTTATTCAGCAGCAAGAGTATTTATACAGGGCTAACAAAGGGGGGCAGGGCTAGCTGGGCGGGAGAGTATCTGTCACAGGCGCATTGGTTCTTAGCTGGTGGGGTGAGGAGTGGTAAGGGTTAGAGGGAGTGGGAGTGAAGGAGGGAACTGTAACTCTGGGCTGGGCTGACTGCTAGGGGGCTAACAAGATGCAGGATGCAGATAAGGCCTCGCCTAGTCACAAGATTCTTTGTTCTTAGTTTTTGGCTCCCAACACCATCCCTTGTACAAAAAGTTGCAACTAAAATCAGCAACCCTTTGCATTACCACCATCAACTCTGAATATAATATGAATGATACCTAGGAATTGGAATTTACCTAGATGAGTTCTCGAAGTTCTTTAAAAAATACACCATTGGATAGAAAAAAAAAAAAAATGGCATAGATGACAGAGGCTCTGTTCATCCCTCTGGCAACCAAATGAAAGTTGTGATGGAAACAAGGAGAAGCAGCAGGAAAAATCTCCTGGGATATAGAGGAATGAACCATGCAACTAGGGAGAAATTCAAGAAATCACCCTGCAACGGCAGAAGGTAGAACGGGGCAAGGACGCGGGGCTGCCCAGTCCCAGGCGGCTCAGTGAAATGGAGGCTGCGGCAGCAGCAGAAGCTTCTTAAAGGGGCCGCGTCCCCGAGCGGATTTTTGTGGTGACAGACCTGCTCGCTCTGAGCACCAGTGACGATTCGGTTGCACGCAGGGGGCACCAGGGACTTAAAGGGAGACATTGTCTGCGTGAGGGCTGAGGTGAGACTTGCTGGGTACAAAAGTACCTGTGATATCCATTGTTCCCTGTTGAACCCTCCCCCACTATCATAGCCATGACATCATCAAACTGGATAACAGAGGTTGCTCTACCCAGAGGATTCCCTGAAGCCCCACCTCCCCCAACTCACGGCCCCACCCAAGCCACATCCAGTTTTATTCTCAGCGAGTCAGTTACTCCTTGCTGAGCAGTGCCTAGACTCACACTGGAGGCAGCTGGCCTTGTTTTCTGCTGTGGCCTTTTGAGGCAACTAGAAGCACAGCATTTGTGGATTGCTTGTTGAATCTTGACAGGTGGCCCTGGAAGGGTAGAGGCAGCTGAACCTCTCAGGACTGTGCCACTGGACACCTACTTCACAAATCCACACTAATAAGACCAGGAGACTTAGGAGCTTTGCTTAGTACATAGAAACAGACATGGAAAAGGCAGCCAAAATGGGAAGACAAAGAAGCAGAAACCATATGAGAGAACAGAACAAAAGAGATAAAAAACATAAAAATGGAAATGGAAATTATAAAAGGGAACCAGTCTGAAATGAAGAACACATTATCTGAGATGAGAAGTATATTAAATGGCATAAACAAAGTGAATAAAGAAGAGGACCGAATGACCTATATAGAGGATGGGGAAGCTAAGACTCTCAATCAGAATGGCAAGAAAAAGGAAGCCAAGACTATAATACTAATTTAAGGAGCCCATGGGACACTTTTAAAGGTAAAAATATCCATGTCATAGAAGTACCTGAAGAGAGAGAACAAGATGTTGAATATATATTTGAAGAAATAATGATGGAAAACTTCCCTAACCTGGTGAAGGAAATAAACATGCAACCTCAGAAAGCTTAGAGCATCTCCAAAACCGGGAACCCAAAGAGGCCCACACCAAGACACATCATCATTAAAATGCCAAAGGTTAAACACAAAGAGAGAATCTTAAAAGCAGCAAGAAAAAAGCAGTTAGTTACCTACAAGGGAGCACCCATAAGACTGGCAGCTGAGTTCTCAAAAGAAACTATGCAGAACAGAAGGGCCTGGCAAAAGTATTCAACAAGATGAAGACCCAGGATCTACAACCAAGAATAGTTTATCCAGCAAAGCTATCATTTAGAGTTGAAGAACAGATAAAGAACTTTCCAGACAAAAATAAGCTAAAGGAATTTATATCACCACCAAGCTAATATTACAGGAAATGTTGGAGGAACTTGTTTAAGAAGAAGAAAACATGTATCAACAACATGAATAAAGAATGGTAACAACTACACTCCTATCAATAAGTACCTTAAATGGAAAAGAATTAAGTGCTCCAACCAAAAGATTGAGTGGCTGAAAGGATAAGAAAATAAAACCCCTACATATGATTTGAGTCCCTTTTTCTTGTCTCTTATTGCTCACATCTGTTTGGGCAGGAGAGGAGAGTTTCAGGCCTATAGGAATAAAATGGGTTATCTAACTATCTTGCTTGCTGAGACTGAGTCCGTTTTCCTTATTCTGCCTACTTGCCCTAGTGGGTGTCTCTGGGCAGGGGAGGAGAGTCTCAAGCTTCCAGTATAGCAAAGCTTCTCAGACTAGGTCGTTTGTTTTAGCTGTGTCCTTTTTGCTGGTTCAGCCAGCTAGCCCACCCCAGTGACTTTAAGTGAGGGAGTAGAGTGCTTCCTCTGGCCTCTTATTTTTTGTTAAGCTCCTAATTAACCAGTCAATCCCCCTTGCCAGTGTTACCAGGCTTGACTTGTTTTGTCAGAGGGACCTGGTTTCATTACAGAGAATGCTGGAGAAATGAACTGATCTGGGTTGTTATCTGTCCGTAGATTTAAGGTTGGGAAACACCTCTGGGAAGCTGTTACCGGGACCCAATATTTGAATCCATCTGCCTGCACACACTGGCTAAAAGAAATACACAAGCAGGAGTTTGCTGTATGGAAAGGAAGATAATTTAATATTGAATTGGCCAATCTGGAGTGAGGGGAGATAATGTTCTGTAAGACCCAACTCCTCAATGATGTAAGCTACAGATTATATAGGGCAAAATCACAAGACAATGTGAATTAGGAGTTCGGGGTCATGCTGGGAGCTGATTGGTTGGAGGTGAGGAAAGGGCAGTAAATAATTTTTCTAATCTTGAGGACAGCTCTAAGGTCTATTCTGACTACTCTCTGTCTGGTTTCATGGAAAAGTAGTCAGGGGGTTGTTCTACCTGAAGGAGTTGAAATATAATTTAGGTCAAAATATTATCTTTAGAGTGACAGAGGTCCAAACCTGATGACCATCAGTTACGTCTTCTGCTGCTTTGGAGGTTGCTGATTACCCAGAAGAGAGGCAAGGTCTGTGAGGGCTGTAAAAAGAGAGAGATGATTTTTGGAGCTGGGAATCAAAACTAAATTTGGTCAGTCATAAGAACATTTGGTTTCATAGCCTTCCTGTTGTGTGAAAGGACACAAAACACACTGTCATCTATATTGTTCTTTCAGTTTGGGGATCCCAAACCAGTTTCCTTTCTTATCACCTTTTGTAGTAGTCTTTGGTTGCCTCTTGCCCCATTTCCAAGTCTTACAGTGGTTAGTGGGGACGAGTAGGGAAAACAGGTTTATGCCACCATATTCTGATAGTAATTCTTATACTATAAATTTAAGAGAAAATGAGTAAAATACAGTGAAGCTAAGCAACTTGTTCTAGGTCCAGCAAAAAATTAATAGTATAGTTGGAATTAGATTTTAAGTCACATGACATTGATCTTGTTTTGTCTAGTATAGAACTTAAATAAATCAGGTATTTCTTTTATTTGTAGCTGAAATAAACACAGAGAAGAAATTATGATATAACTTTATATAAATTTTATTTCAACCTTTTCTCTATCAATTTGAGTCAATAAAGTAATATTAAGTTAATGGTTATTATGTAGATAATAAACTTAATTCAACTGTATAATTACTGTTATACATGTACAAAACAGAATATGATCCATTCTTAATGTGGCGGCTAAAAAATAAGACTTTTTCTTCCACCTCCTAAGTTTTCCTAGCTAGGCTAATAACCAAATTAACAAAGACAGATTAAGAGGAGAAAATTAAATTTTAATAAATGCACATGGAGAATTTATATAAGTATGAAAATTCTAAAGACAATGAGGCAACAGTGGGTATATAAGACATTTTGGACAAAAGAGAAAAGGGGGGAAATCGAGTTTTAGATTTCAGAAGTGAAAATGTGCAATTTACAGGTAGTTTAGGAAGAAAAGAACATGAATGGCAGGCAAGTCTTGCTAGGTAATTTAGAAATGATGAGACACAGGCCCCTGCCCGAAGTCTTCTTATTTACTATACTTATTTCAAATTAGGCTAAAGCTAACATCCTAAGATTTCCTTACTGAAGCAGATTTTTCTGTCTGAATCTCTTGGACAGGAAAAGGGAGAAGGTCAAAGGTTCTTTCTGAGTCTTTTGTTTCTTAATAACCAACTTAAAATCAATATGCCACAGTTTTGGGGGTGGCCAAACTCTAATTCCCTTCATGAAATATCTGAGCCCTTCAGTTTTTTTTTTTTTTTTCTTTTAAAGGGCCTTTAAATTATTTCTAGTTATAAATAGTACAGATGTAAAGTGCAGCATAGTCAATGATATAATAACTATGTATAGTGTCAGATGGGTACTAGACTTACCAGGGTGATCACTTGGTAAGATATGTAAATGTCTAATCACTATGTTGTACACATGAAACTGATATAATACTGTATGTCAACTATAATTGAAAAATAAAAATTAATATTAAAAAAGATGATCTAATCTCACACATATTTTATAGTTTAGGATACTAAAGCTGCAATAGATAATGCATCTTGGCTTATTAAGAGGAAAAGTTGGGCTGAATTAAAATTTAGGTGTTCTAATTACTGAAATCAGCTTTCTACCACTTAACAATGCCATTTCATTAATAGAGCATAGAGCATGAATACCTGGGAGAATTTAAAAGATGTTATTTTATTAGGGATTTCAGTTTTTCTTCTGGTTAACTGGGGTAGTTTTAGAAAAAAATTACTCAAAACCTTTCATTACCATTAAGTACTATCTGAGAAAGAGGGAATAACTGCTTGTCTTTTTATTTTTTATGGTTTTCTAAATAATGATTGATTTCCGTAGAACAATCCAACAGTATTGTATTAATATGTGTGTGTGTTTGTGTGTGTGATCATGAACTCATGGATTTAAAAGATTTGGAAAAAGTCCAAATATGGCTCCTTAGTCTTTTTCCCCAGTTGTTGTTTTTTAGTTTCCTTGTTTTCTGTATGACAAAATATCACAGGCTCGTCTTTCCAAGAAGATCTGGTTCTTCTTAGTTATAAATAGTATTTAGAGCTATAGACAATACTCTTTAAAATTTCTCTCAGAGAAAATATTTTGTGAGTTCATGCTGATACTACCAATTCACATTTAGAATTTGAGAGCATATTTTTTTGCTTAAGTTCTTTGATATTATAAGTGTATTTCTATTCTCATTTTCATTTTTATTTTTCTCTTATGGTGATCATTTTGACTGCCAATGACTTATTTTGCTTATTTGCTTTATTCTATTGTACACTTTTTCAGTGTAACAATATTATTATTGCTAATAAAATAACTAATACATAGAGTTTGAGATTTCCTTACAGATTTTTTTCCTGTTTTTGTTCTCAGTTTACATCTCAGTAAAGATTTGTAGTCAAATTACTGATATCTTAAAGTTACAAGTCAATATTTACTTAATTGTTTTTGCTTTTGATTTTAAACATTGATGCTTTATTTTTGTTTTAAATCATTTGCATAGTTCTGAAGTCAAATCTACAAAACCAGGTGCATTTAGAAAAATTTAGCTTCCATCTCTTTTCATTCCACCTTATTCACTCTCTCACCCAGTTATTAGATTTTTGACTCATTTTTATTAACATATGTGTATATATATAATCTTCGGTCTCTTATTATTAGATACTAGATGTCATAGTATAATTCATTTTTACCACATTACTTTTAAAATTAATGTTTGAATCAGCATGTGATAAAATGTATATGAATTATAGAGTTGATATTAAATTATCTTTCATCAGCTTGACATATAATTCATATACAATAAAATGCACCCATTTAGACTGTACAGGTCAATATGTTTGACAACTGTCTTTAGTGGCATAACCACCACCACAATCAAAATATAGAATGTTTCCATCACCACAAGTTTCTCTCAGGCTCGTTTGCAGTCAATCATCTCCTCATACCCTCAGCCTTTGGCAGACACTGATATGCTTTCTCGTCCCTATAGTTTTACATTTTCTAAAGTTTTACATAAATTAAGTTAAAAAACATAAAGTCTTTTTTGTCTACATCCTTTCATTTAGCATAATGCTTTTGAGATCCAGCCAGGCTATTACATGTATCAGTAACTTGTTCCTTTTTATTGCTAAATAGTAATGCACTATATGGATATACCACAAAGGTTTCTTCCTTACGCATTCTGAATAGTTTACCAGTGGAGACTTCCGGGTGTGAAGCTTTCTTTGTGGGAAGATTTTTAACCTTTAAAAGGTTAAGGAATTCATTACTTTTGATATAAGAATATTCAGGTTACTAAGTTTTTTCTGAGCTAGTTTTGATTCTCTGTGATTTGTAAGGATATTTTTTCAATTTCACCTTAGTTATCAAACTTATAATATTTAAAGTATTTATAATATTTGTCAATATTTGATATGCCTAGAGGGTAAATTTTAATATTTCCTCATTAGCTTTTACTGCATGTAGGGTCAGTTGTGATGCCCTCTTTTATGTCTAATATTAATATTTTATATCTTCTCTTTTTGATCCATTCAGCAAAAAGTTTACCAATTTTGTAGATCCTTTTTAAAAAACATTATATATATTTGAATTTTATATTGCTTATTATATTCTATTTCAGATTTTTTCTTTTTAAAAAAATTAGTTTATTTACTTTGGGTTTACTTCACTTTTATAATTTTTAAGGTGAAAGATTAGATTATAGATTTTAGACCTTATCTTCTAATCTAAGCATTTAATGCTATAAATTTAACTTGATGAATGTCTTTATTGCATCTCACTAATTTTGAATCGCTGTATTTTCATGCTTTTAAATATTTACATTTAATTAATTCATTAATTTTATTAAATTAGTTATAAACTTATGATCAAACAAGAACCTGCACAAAATTTTTTATAGTAACTATTCATAATTATCAAAAATTTAAAGCAACCAATTAGCCAGTGATGTCATGTGAGATGATATAATAGAACCTCTACTAAAACAATCATTGAGCTGGTAAGAACTATTAGAGTAAAGTGTTTTGGAACTCAGAAGTCTGGTTGAACACATGCAGAGTCTAGGGGAATGCTTGAAGAAGAGACTGTTTAATTTTGGCGAATTTCAGCATTTCATGTAACAGATACCATCACCACTCTCAAACCCAGAACTGTCAGTTGTGTGGATGGTGGCCTGAATTTCTGGTATGGCTTGCAGATGCCAAAGTGGGCAATAAAGACTTTGCCTTCCAAAAATCAGTGTTGTGTTTTGATTTGTCTGGCAGGTAAATAAGGGACTGACAGAATTTTCTTCTTTTCCTTACTCTATCAGGGAATTTTTTAAATCAATTGGGCTGGACCAGGTTTTCTGATAGCATCTGTTGAAAAAATTAAAGACAGAGAACTTTTTTTTTTTTGGATTCAGGTAGTTAAGGAAATCTGTCAGGTCACTGACTAACAGTAGACATAATGGAACAGAGATTTTAGTGACCACACATGATACCAAGTTATGTAAATGATTTAAGGAATATTAGATATTACTATTGGTTTAACAAGGTGAGGACTGACCTATGACTAATAGACTTGCCAAATCTGAATATCATTGGTTACACTGGAAAAAAATATGTGATGCAAAAAAGAAGAAAAAAAAAAATAATGGTAACTGGGAAACCTGTAACTGAAACAGATTTTGTTAATTTGGAGGTAAGAGTTGGGACATGGAGACTGAGTAATATCATCATAAAATATCTCACCTTTTTCTTTGGAAATAAAAGATGAGGTCCCAAGAACTTTTTAATTATTTACATTAATAAATTATATAT
>NW_006438081.1:71096-84585 GCF_000325575.1 Pteropus alecto | reverse complement strand
AGAATATATATGAAATGTAGGTAGTTTTTTTAACCTTTAAAAATAAAGAAACTTGATTAATATAAAAAAAAGTGCAATAATATCATAAAATCACAATATAAAATAATATAGCAAATATGCAGAAAAGAAGGAACATAGCAGGATTAAGATAGGTTATTCTTAGAAAGCCCTGCTTACAAGTTTGACCTGCAGTAGGCATCTTGGAAACTGTTGTTTTGAGAGGGTTTCTCACCATTTTCAGAACTAATAGAGTGGTTCACCCTGCCAAAAGTGTGCAAATGATATTCTTTATGTTACATACCTGCTTTGCTTCTTGGAGTTTGTAAGTTTTATTAAGTGTTAGGCTGAGGCTGCCTATGTGGCCATTCCTCAATAAAAACCATGCGTACTTTATCTCTAAGGAGTTTCTTTGGTAGACATTTATGACACATTACCACACAACTCACTATTGGGTGTATTAAGGATTTCTTGTATAACTTCACTGGAAGAGATCTTATTGGAAGCTTGCACCAGGACTTCTCTAGGCTTCAGTATGTATATCATTTTTCTTTTCTTATTTTTCTATAATAAACTTTAGTCATGAACATGACTGTATTTTGAGTCCTGTGAATCTTCAAACCTTGGGGTCATTTTGGTCCCTGACAGAGTAAGGAAAAAAAAAAGTTATTATGATCACAATAAAAGGCTGTGAGCCAAACTTTCATATTAAAGGATAAATAATCTTTGTATTTAGTTTAAAAAAGATTAATCTACACAAGTTTTATAAAAGATATGATTAAAACAAATGTCATCTTAAAGTCAGAAAATAAGGTATTGGTAAAGAAATGCCAATAATTACAGCAAAAGGTAAGCAAGGATGAACTTTAAAAATAAGATGTAACAGGATATAAGACAAAACACTGTTAATGCATAATTTAGCAATTATTACATTATTCAGAGTAACACTCCACAAAGAAGACATTGAGTAATATTTTTTTCTGTAGCAAATAACACATCATTAGAATATATGTACACATTTAGAAATGAAAGTGTTTGAAAGACATGAAAATATTACAAAACCATAAATATTGGGTCATACATTTATAGGTCTTTTTAAGAATTTGGCAAGTTAAGAAAACAAAAAGTAAAATAAGTGAAATATGAAAGATATTAATAAAAACAATGAGTTTGATATAATAGTTAAAATGAACTATTGTATTCACAAAATAGGACATATTAAAAAATACTAACATGTTTACAAAATCTATGTTGTATGCCACAAATCATGAAATTTCAGAAAGTAAAGTTTTATAAGCTATATTATAACCTATATTTTAATACTAAAATATCATCAACAACATAAGCACTAATTCTAATAACTCTTAGGCCAGAAAAGAAACACGTCTGAAGTGAAGTACTAAAATTTATTTCTGAAGAATATTGTAATTAAATTTTCTCACCACTGTAGGAGTGAAAAACTTTCCAATAAATCAGTCACAAGGAAGTGATATCTTCAGGTGCCAGCCCCCAGGAAAGCACTGACAGCCACCAGGATGAAGATAACGAAACTGCCTGCTAGGCTCTGTTTGATCGAAGAGTTCCCCAGAAACATTTGTCTTTGTGTAAAACGTTTACAAGCAACATTTGCTTTCTGTAATCTGCTTGCTTGTTTGTTCAGAAGACACCAGGATACGGTCTTAAGCTTTATAAGCTGCCTCCTCTGGAAGCTCGGGGCTGATCTCCTCTGACCCTGCGTGGTAGAGAGTCAGTCGCCAGCCGGCTAATAAAGGCTCACAATTCATCTCAGTTGGCTCCGTGGGTCTTAGAATTGATCGCGCCACAGCAACCATATAGTTATTGTGGCAAACAGACAAAAAAAGAGAGACTTTATCATATATGAGCAAACTAAAACAAACTTATGAGGTAGTTACTATAATAGCTATTTTTTCTAACATGATCACTAAAAGAATAATAACAATTTAATACAAGAAACTTATGGGGGAAAAAATGAAGATGTTAAGGGTGGAAAATTTTCAAGTGAGCAAACTAGCTAAGTCAGCTACAGGGAAGAAATATCTTTAGATATCAGAAGTTGTCCTACTTGCTTGTGTGTGGTTTAGGAAGTGTATTGTGTAAAATATGTAGATGGCCAATGTCTGCTTCTGTAATCCATTTACTTAATTAAGGGTGTTGTTCCAGGCAAAGATATGCTAACAGCCAACTTCCACTTCTGTAATCTGCTTGCTTGTTCAGGAGACCACCAGGATATGGTCCTGAGCTTTATCAGCTGCCTGCTTTGAAAGCTCGGGGCTGATCTCCTCTAGCCCTTCGTGGTAGAGAGTCAGTCGCCGGCCGGCTAATAAAGGCTCATAATTAATCTCAATTGGCTCCGTGGGTCTCAGAATCGTTCGCGCCATAACAAAGAGATGAGACACATGGAAAGAAAAAATAAATAATTAAGTAAAAACATATTATTAATTTCAGAAAATATAAAAAGACTAAGTACTCCAAATAAAACATAATGATTGAAGGGAAATGGCAGAAAAAGTTACATTATGTTATCAGCAAACCAAAATGAAGTTGTTGTAATATTAACATCGAATAAAAAGATATATTTTATAACAATAAAATAAACATTTTGATAAGAAGATATGATAGTAAATATAAACATACTTAACAAACTTCAAAATATATGAAGCAAAATTTAGATTAAAGCAAAATATTCATGATCACATTTAGGAATTTTAACACATCTTTCAGTAAATCGTAGAAAAAGTACATATAATGTTAGTAATAACAAACATTTAAACAATAATGTAGCTTGTGCTCATTAATATAAACAGAATACTGAATCAAATATTTGCAAATTAAATATTTTCAAAGATATATGAAGGATTTACCAAAATAGACCTTAAACTCAGTTATAAAGCAGGTCTCAACTAATATCAAAGGTCAACAATGATTGACAGTATATTCAAACCACAGTGAAATTAATAGAAATAATAGGAGCAACACCATTAGAAAATCCTGTTAACCTAAAATGAGAGGCAATAAGCATTTATTTGGGGTCAAAGGATTGCAATTCAGGCAGCAAGGTTTAGGTAGAAACTCAAATAGTGTCCTTATTCTAGAGGGAAGGCAAGAGTTTTTGTTTGTTTGTTTTTATGAGAAAAGGAAAGAAATAATTACATGTATAGAAGAAGAAAAACAGTATGCTAAATGATTACAAGTGAGCACATATATGTAACCACCTCTTAGATCAAGGAAAAAAAATATTACCGGTGCCCCAGAAGCATTCTACATATTTCTTCTCAATCATTAACTCCTTCCTATCCTTCAGAATATTCCTCAGTATCCCAATTCTGAAACCGTTAATTAGTTTTGCTTAGTTTTTAATGTTATAATAGTAAAATTATACGGTGTCCATTCTTCATAGGTTATTTCACTGTTTGTAAAGTAAAACAATGCATTTGAGCAGAATTTATTCATTTAATGCTATTTGATATTCCACAGAACTACTAAAAAGGAACCATAATATCTTTTCTGTGCATACAATTTTGTTGGGTATAGATCTAGGAGTGACATTTTTGGAATTATAGATTGGGTGACCACATGATTCATTACCCAGGCTATGATAGATGTACAAAGCTGCTCATATTTAAAGTGTGCAATTTTATGTGTTAAGATATGAGTGATAGCTTTGAGAATGAAATGAAGTGTTATAACTATTCCTAGGATAACAAGTAGAAGCTTAGACTATTTGAGATAATTAAGACATATGGTCATGTTAGTCTCAGGATATATGTATCTTCAAATTTGCTAGATATTGCCAATTCTTCCAAAGTGGCTGTGCTAAGTTACATAGTTGCCAGAAGTCTTAAAGTTTCCATTGGTCCACATTTTTGACAATGGTTGTTATTCCCATTTTTTTAACTTAGTTTTATTAATCTTAGTAAATACTAGTTATTTTATTATTCTTAATGAGCTCCTTTTAACCACAACTTGAGTTTATGTTAATGAGGTGTCTTTTAGAAACCCCCTATAGATAGGGGACTGGTTGCCGGGGGAACCAATCATGAATAGAGGGTTTTTTGAATAACTTTAAAGCCCACACCCTGATTTCTGGAGAGGGTGGAGGGGCTAAAAAGAAATCAGTCACCAATGGCTAATAATTAAATAAATCATGCCTATGTTATAAAACCTTAAAAACTCAAAAGGAAGGGCTTGGAGATCTTCAAGTTTGAAGGGTCATAATGCTTTCATGTGCCATTACATTGGGCCCCAGACTCCATGGGGACAGAAGCCCTATGTATCTCTTTATCTGGCTATTGATTAGCATCCTTTAATATCTTTTGTAATGAACCAGTAACCTAGTGAGTAAACTGGTTTTCTGAGTTCTGTGAGTTGCTCTAATAAATTAATCTAACCCAAGAAAGGGGTCGTGGGATCCTCTGATTTATAGCTAGTCAATTAGAAGCACAGACAGTAATCTGGACTTGAAATTGGCCTCTGAAGTGAGGGGCGGTCTTGTGAGACTGAGCCCTTAACCTATGGAATCTGATGTTATTTCTGGGTACAGTTTCAGAAATGAGTAGAATTGTAGGACACCCAGCCGGTGTCAGAGAATTGCTTGGTGGTTTGGGAAAACAAAACAAAACAAAACAAAACAAAACAAAACAAAACAAAACAAAACAAAACAAAACAAAAAACTCTACACATTATAACTGGCTTACCAGAATAGTTAGTCTTTTTCTATAGGATTGTTAACAGTTTTCACCATAAATGAATGTTGAATTTTTTCACGTTTCTTTCTATGTCAATAGAGATAATTATTATTTTTTTTCCTGTTAAAGTGTTGGATTACTTTTGTTGGTTTAGAATGTTAAACTAACTTAATCCTGGAAAAGCAAATGTGTTTATATATATTAGTGGATAATGCTTATTAATAACTTGTTTAGAAGTTTTTCTTCTATATACAGACTTGATAAAATATATCAATAAATATTTATGCTTTTGTGGTATTTTAAAAATATATACTTTTTCCTACTTTGATATTATTAACATACAATTCTTCGTTATTTCTATAATTTTGAAATTCTATTTTCACATCTACGGCTTTAAGTTGAAGCTCATTTTTAGAATATGGTATTAGTATGGATCTAACTTTATATTTAACTATATTGATAATCTTTTAGCAAAGTAACATTTATTGATCTGTCTACAGTGACTTTAACTATGTTGTAAACCAATATCATGTGTCTATTTAGGTAATCTTTTATGTCATTCAATAAGATTTTATAATTTTGTTCAAAATTTTCATGCAAGTGGTGTGTTAAGTTTCTAGGTAACATATTTATCATAATTGTAAATATAGCTATGTTATATTTTCATAGATTTTTTATGGTGTTTAGGAATAAGAAATATTTTAGAAGTTGCTAATTTGTCTAAATAGTTGCTTGAATTTTCTATATACAGTCAAATCACCTACAAATAATGTCAACATTTATCATCTTTTTCTTTACATATTGCACTGGCTTGGAACACTTAATTCAAAGTTGAATACAAAGATGATTGTGGAAAGGTTTGTCTTGTTTCTCACTTTAAAATAAATCACTTAATAGGAGCTCAGGCAAAATGACGTAGATGATAGAAGCTTTCTTTGTTCATCCTCTCTTGCAACCAAATCAAAGTTGTGACAGAAACACAAAACAAATAGCAAGCAGAGTCACCTGGGATCTAGATGAACAGAAACCCTACAACTAGGGAGAAAAATAAAAAAAAAAATCACTCTGCAATAGGAGTAGGTAGGAGGGAGCAAAGACACAAGGCTGCCCCGTCCCCAGCAGCTGAGGAGGCAGAGGCTATGGCAGCTGCAGATGCCTCTTAAAGGGGCTGTGTCTGTGAGCGGACTTTCGGGGTGACAAACTCATCTACTCTGAACACCAGCGCAGGGTTGGTTGTTCAGGGGGCACCAGGGATGTACAGGGGAACACTGAGTTGTTGAAGTTAGGCCAGGAGGCAAGGCTTTCTACCTGGCAGAAGTGCCAATGGTACCCATTGTTCTTCTGTTGAACCCTCCCCACTCCCAGTGTGCGAACACAGCACCTCCATAGCCGTGAAGTCATCAAACTGGATAACAGAGGTCACTCTGCCCAGAGGATTTCCTGAAACTCCACCTCTCCCAGCTCCTGGCTCCACCCAAGCCATATTCAGTTGCCGAGTAGCTCCAAGAAATGCACTAGTGGCAGCTGGCCTAGGTTTCTGGCATGGCCTGTCGAGGCAACTATAAGCACAGCATCGGTGGATTGCTTGCCACATCTTAACAGGTGGCCCCAGAGGGGCACAGCCTGGGGCTAAATTTGGCCTGCAGCTGAACCCCTCTCAGGACTGTGCCACTGGACACCTACTTCAGAAATCTACACTAATAAGACTGGGAGACTTAGGAGCTTTGCTTACTACATAAAAACTGACACCGAAAGGCAGTCAAAATGAGAAGACAAAAAAGCAGAAACCATATGAGAGAACAGATCAGAGAATCAGGAATAATGGAGTCAAGCAATCTAACAAATGCAGAGTTCAAATCTCTGGTTATAAAGATGCTCGATGAAGTTAGAGGAACGGTAGATGAATTCAGTGAGAACTTTAACAAAGAGGTAAGAAACATAAAAGTGGAAATGGAATTATAAAAAAAGAACCAGTCAGAAATGAAGAATACATTATCTGAGATGAAGAGTATATTAAAGGGAATCAACAGAGTAGATGAAAAAGATAATCAAACCACCAATATAGATGATGGGGAAGCCAAGGACACCTAATAAGAATGGCAAGAAAAAGAAGCCAAGGCTATAATAATAATTTAAGGAGCCTATGGGACAAAATTAAATGTAAAAACATCCATGTCATAGGCGTAACTTGAAGGAGAAGAGAAAGCACAAGAAGTTGAAAAGCTATTTGAAGAAGTAATTGGAGGCTGATTTCTCAACAGAAAATTTGCAGGACAGAAGGAGTTGTCATAAAATATTCAAAATGATAAAAACCCAGGATCTACAACCAAGAATACTTTATCCAGCAAGGCTATCATGCAGAGTCGAAGGACAGATACGATTCCCATCAAAACAAGCTAAAGGAATTTATCAACACCAAGCCAATATTACAGGAAATGTTGGAGAGACTTCTTTAAAAAGAAAACAAACAAACAAACAAACAAAACGTATCAAAAACACGAATAAAAAATGGTAATAACTACATTCTTATCAACAAGTACCTCAAGTGGAAAAATATTAAGCGCTCCAATCGAAAGATAGGGTGGCTGAATGGATAAGCAAACAAGACCTCTACCTATGCTGCCTACAAGAGACTCGCTTCAGATTAAAAGACACACACAGACTAAAAGGAAGAGAATGGAATAAGGTATTGCGCTGAATGAAGTCAGATAGAGAAAGACAAATGCCACATGATTTCATGTATATGTGGAATCTAAAAAACAAAATAAACAACAACAACAACAACAACAAATGGAAACAAACTCATAGATACAGAGAATATTTTGAGGGCTACTAAATGGGAGAGGGTTTGGGGGAACAGGAAAAAAGGGCAAAGGGATTAAGAAGTACAAATGGATAGATACAAAATAGACATAGAGATATAAAGTGCAGCATAAGGAAAATACTTAACAATGTTATAATAAATATGTAAGGAGAAAGAGGGCTACTAAATTTATTTGGGTGATCACTTTGTGAGTTATATAGATCTCTAATCACTATGCTCTAAAACTGAAATTAATATGTTATTGTATTCCAACTATAATTAAAAAATAAAACTCATTGAATTGTACAATGTAAATATGAGCAACTAATTGTTTATATTTCAATAAAGCCAGAAACAGAAAGAAATCACTTAAAGTTTATCTAATAATAAAATATTTTTGTAGATTTTTGATATATAAACTTAATGAGAACATGGAAGTTCATTATATTCCTGGTTTGCTAAGAGTATAATGACAGATGTAAATTTTAACAAGTTTTTTTTAATATATGAAATTAATCAAATGGTTGTTCTACTTTATAAAGTCAAATAGAATAAATAATCTATAGGGAAAAGCAGAATAAAGATTGTAAAATGTCACAGCCTATGAATACATGCAAACTAATGTTTTAAAATACCTGAGGAATTTGGATAAGTTTTTTCAAAATCTTACTTTTAAAAGTCACACTTAGTCAACGTAAACCTCCTTCCAGACTACTTCCATTAATAAAACATGAACCTTTAAACACAATTACCTATATAGATTATTTCATGGTTGTTGAAGTTCAATATGATTATTTCTAGAAATAAGTAGTTTTTTTTTTTGGAATTTTAAGAATTATTTTTTGTCACATAAGTCTTCAAAATAATGACATTATCTGCAATAAAATCTACTTATAAAAAATGTTAAACCTTTTCCATAGAAAGCCTATCGAGTCAGGGTGTATAATCTAAGAAACATGCTCCAAAGCAGGAACTAGAAAGTAAACACAATAAAGTCAATTCCAAGGTCTTAACAAGCCAACAACAGTAATGGAAGATTAAGGCCTGTCTAAATGTATTATTTTTACAAATAATAGTCCAATTATACTTAAACGAAGCTAGTTTCTTTTCATCACCTGTCTCTAAGTTAGCAGAGCAGAGGTTGATTTTACTGGTGAATTCTTGAATTATGTCTAACCGTATCCTACAGTTCTTTACAATAAATAACTTTATAACACTCATTTTAACATAACAGGGAGAATGCTAATATCCTCAATGCTCATATTTTGACAACTACAAATACTAGTTATGCATGTTCAATTCTTGGTAATGACTATGGCAACTCCTTTAATTTATATGTGCTTTATGACATAAACATATATGTGTATATATGTGTACATATGCGAATGGATGGGAAGAAGGTGGGGTAGATAAAGAGAGAAAAAGAGAGATTTTTTATTTTGCCAGATTAAATCATGTTAGAAGTCTTTCCAATGTTTATTTTTTAATTGCATGCATGAACAAGAATATCTGAACAATAGATACTCATAAATATGGATTTGGCATGGGTAACAATGTTAAGCCTTTGTTTACTTTTTCCAATTGGCAAACACCTGCTTCATTTACCCCAATTGTGTTAATTTTAACTTTGCTGCTCTTTCACTTTCCAACTCACAATGTCATCATCTTCTCTTGCAACGTGAATTTTCAGAAAATAGCATTTCACCAAGCTGGCTATATACCAGAGGCACCTAATGCTAAGCTCTTTTAAAGACTAGCATTTAATAGAAGTCTTGTAATACAAACCTAACTCTAAAAAGCAAAAGCCAACTGGATTATATGATCATCGTAGAATAAGGCAGTTGAGTACCTAAATTCTGTTCTGAAAGAGCAGAAGATCAGACAAAGAGTGTTAAAGGAAGACAAAGAGATGGGGGATTTCTGCAAGTCCTGGAGAAACTTATTTGCCGTGGGTGTCGGAAACCAGCCGACCAAGTCAAACCAGGTCCCTGAATGGGGGAGCGGGGACTGAGAAAAAAGAGAAGACAGACAGGGTGCAGGAGGGAGAACAGATCTCACAACTGTCTCTCCGAGTTTATTTCTTATGCTCCTTTTTATACATAATCTGTTCCTTTGTGTATCCCAAGATAACATAATTAAAGTAACATCTTGAAGATCGAGGTACAATGGAAACTCCCTCTCACTCCCTGTTTGACACTCCCTTCATAACTCCTGTTTCTAATCTTAATCTTCTTCCTCCTGGAATTCCTCAGAACCAGCCTTTTCCCTTTTATATGCAAGCAGGCCTCCAGAGATAATCCATGCACTCCTTTGAATTTTGGGAGCTTTAGCTCCCTACAGCCATATACATGAGAGTTTATTTATAAAAGATGACCCAAGGAAAATGTACAAAAAGTATTTAACACCTTTCCTTGGACTCCAAGGGGACATTTATGATTATTTATTAATAAGATTAAGTTATTCATTCTAATAAATTATTTCAGGTAAAGGTGCTTATACACACACAATTATCTTAATATTAGATATATGTAAGTTAGTATATTAAAACATTTCTATCATAGGTGTAACTCTTGCTATAGTTCACATATTTACCCAAGTGATTTGTTCATTAGTTTAGAATCATGATCATCTCTTTTCTACTATCATAGACTCTTCCAGTAGTTCTGAAGAGGAATTTCCCACTTAATTGGCCAACATTTCTAATCAGTTCTTTTTTTCTGCTTCTGTAAACATGCTTGCTGCATAGGCCAAAGATCTCCAGGTCAACTGAGAACTCACCCTCTCCTTAAGATATACTGCTTTTAATGTTTAGACAGATGTATCCCCTTCCTTTAAGAAGTATTGCTTTACTGCTTGTTAGGAAATCCCATGCTCTATAATTGCCCATAGCTCATAGCAATTTCAGGGGTTTGTAAATCAGCCCGTGCCAATGATAACAACGTGAGTGTGAAAGTGAAATTGCCCCTAAGCTCTGGGCCCAGATTTTCAGAGCACTCGCTTCTGAGACCACTGGCGTAATAAAACTGAGTTCTCTTTCTCTCTAGGTTATTGCTTGGATTTTCGCTGGTCTGATTTTTGGAGCTTTTGGAATTTTTCCATAACATTTCTGGAGGCTCCAGCAAGATTCCAACTATGCCGGCCCCTTGAGCCGCAGGATTGGCGGCTCAGCCAGACCGAGGCAGACGGGAACCGAGAGGACTGAGGAGACAGGTCACCCGAGTATTTTGGGTTCTCTTTCAGATTGGCACCCCGACTCTCGGGATGACAGAGCTGCCCAACCGGACTCATAGGAGAGAAAGACCAACTCACCAGAAATGGCCACAGGAGGAGAAGGTACCAAGGTTAGGAGAGAAAAATGTAGGGTTCCAAGACATCCCCCTATCAAGTCCCCTCTTCTGTGTTATATGTAATATAGTGGTTGAATTAAGAATTCTAATTATGATGGAAAGGAAAATGTATGTTTTTAGTAACAGAAGGTATAAAGTATGAAAATTTGTTTTGAAGGAAATTAAAGGAAAGGTGTTTGTCTTAAAGTTGGTTATTTCTGAATAAGTGAGAAGAGGCAAACTGAAGGAATGAGGAAAGTAGTAGAAGGTTTGTGAAGAAAAATCCTGAGAGGACATTTTATATGATTAAGCTCAACAAGATTAGAAATTTAAATATCAAAAGTAAGCTAATACAAAACTAGAGTTGTGTTTTAATGTTTCTTAGACTATTAGTCTGCTACTGATGTTATAGAAAAGTTTTCTGAGTAGAAAACAAGGATTCTGTGCTTCATCAAAATAATTTCTGAGTTTTATGTTGCCTTAACCAGTTTTCTGAGACTTTTAGAGACTATACTAACATTGGCCCAAAGTCTGAGGGACAGACACTCCTGGCTATACATTTCAAAACTTGGTCTGTGCCCAATATTCAAAGGAAGCTCCAAAAGTTGGGGCCTAGACCCAAACCCCACAGGCTGCGTTGGTGCCACAGCTCTTTGAGGTGTCCAATAACTGGGACAGGGCAGAGAAGGAAGCAGAGTACAAAAAGGCACACATTTTAGCTGCCATAATACAGGGATCATCTCGAGGTGACTCTAGGCAATAAAAACCTTGCGGGCCTGGAGGGTCTCAATCTCGGTCATTCATGATTGGCATCATCAGGACTGGGGCATCTTGCAAGCTCCAGTCCTAGAGAAATCCACCACGATCACAACAGTGGAAACTCAGGTCACCCTCGATATGGTTGGAAAGAAAAAAGCTGAATTTTTACTAGATACTAGAGCTACCTACTCTGTCCTGACCCATCCCATGGGTCTCTCTCCAATGCTAACTGTACTGTGACAGGAATAGTCAGTTTAATGTAATTTACTCTTTCCATTGTGAGACCAGGACTAGCAATGAAGTTCTCTGCCACACATCAGGACCAGGATCCAGTGCGGAAAGCACCTCATCTGGAAAACTGAGACACAGCCAAAAAGAAGGGCAGCCCCCTTGCCCATCACACAATGCACGTTTGTAGAAAACCTAACTCTAAACCATTCATTGACAACTCGTCTCTATGTCAGGGCAGGGCAACTAACTCCCCGCAATCTGTTGAAAGTCAGCCCTTGACATAAACAGAAAGGGCCTCACCCGAAACTCAGGAAAGATAAGGGTATGCTTTCTTTAAAAGTGTCTACTATAACACCAGCAGAAAAATGCGTAACATTTACTAAGTGTACTAACTAATGTTTTAACATCTCAGATAATATGACCTTGAACTGCAGCTCCACTACTTCTGTAAGATATGCAAATGTGTGCATGTTAAATTACTCACTGGATGGTTTCATATTAATGGAAGAACTATTTTTTCTTATGTTCCTACTAATAGTACTGGGGGACCTTGCTCCCTGGGAAGACTAACTATATTTATGCCTCAAAAGTCTCCAACTAGGCACTGCAGGGAACTCATTCTTGACCCCAGCTGTAATAGTGACCGACGCTTCTTTAGTCCAGATGAATATACTGCTTTGTCTTTATTTATTGTACTGGCTATGACTATGGCCCTAAATATAAAAGTCAATAGAATAGCCTGCTCCATGGCAAAAGCCTTAAACGCAGCCTCTGAGGCCATCGATGCCATGGGAGAAGAATTAGGACAGGTCGGAGTAGCTATCCTTGAAAACAGGGCTGCTATAGACTACCTGTTCCTTAGACATAACCATGGATGTGAAGAATTTAAACGACTATGTTGTTTTAACCTCTCTGACAACCCATTGAAGAAAAAGTGAAACAAATTCATGAAGTTGTGTCCCATATTGAACAGAGGACAGGAATTTTCGGTCTTGATCTCTCCCCCTCACTCCCTGGCTGCCTAATCTCCCTGCACTAAGGAACCATTTCTTATTTTCATTTTGTTTACCTTTGTAAGAGTTATCTCTTGCATCCATTGCGCTCTGCCTGTAGGTCTGTTGCCAGTTAGATACCTAGATCAAAACTGAAACCAAAGGGAAGAATTTCTTTAGAGGGGCAAAGCAATCAATTTTATCTTAAGTTTGTTTCATATATATGAGACCAACATCAAAAGAGGGAGGAAATGATACAGGACATAACCTGTAAAATTCTTAATCTTTTAGCAGGAAATGATATGGAATATCTCTTGCAGAGTTAATCTTTTTATTTGCAGAGTTAATCTTTTTAGTAAACCAAGTTAAGTTTTCTTCCCTCCTTTCTTTGGGAAAAAAGTCCTCTCCCCCAAATCCAGATAATGACCCTGAAACTGGCAACTCAGGTCCTCCGGCTTTTGATAAGGATCATTGGACCATCATGTAGGAATGGCCCTAAGCCAAGCAGGGTCCTTAGAGTCTGAGAGGGGAGGAGACTTTAGGCCAAAGGTTTTTTATTCTTTAAGAAGTATATTAACCAAGCCTGGTTTCCTTTACTCGTTTAACAGGCAAATCAATAATAGAAATTAATGGATATATAATTTAAGTAATCAGTTTGTATCTTCCTCCTTGTCT
>NW_006438081.1:66493-71055 GCF_000325575.1 Pteropus alecto | reverse complement strand
AAGACCCCAACCCTGACTAAGGCAGAAAGAAAAGAGCTCCATGAAACCCCAGTAGGCAGGGACTATGATCCTTCTCAGTAGGAAGCAGATATGGAAAAAGAGACCTTCCGTTCCTCAACATCCATACTAATAATAAGGAGATTCATGGCTCTTAGAAAGGAGTTAGGCAGAAAAATTAGTAAGGGAGTTTCCGGGTCTGCTTACAAAGACATTGAGGTCATCCTATTCTAAAAGGAGTATGCCCTAACCTGCCAACAATTAAATGAGTCATGAGGGTCCTGGTCCAGCATATGGAATTGGGGATCCTGGCTTCTCCCATTTGCAGGTCTTCTCCTCATGCTCTTCATAGCTCTCTTATTTGGTCCCTGTATCCTGAACTGTCTCTTCATGCCTAGAATCCATGAAGTTACAGATGGTTGTGACATCTGGACCACCCTTATACCAGCCCCTAGGCCAAGAAGATCAGGAGGTTGATGCTCTATAAGAATTTGAAGGGCATCAAAAGGGGGAAATGAAGAGGAATTTGCACTCAAAAAGCTAATCCCCTCTTTGTTCTGCTTCTGTGGACTGTTTACTGCATAGGCCGAAGGGCAGAGTGATTTCAAGATCAACTGAAGACCCCCAACCTTCCCTATGATTGTTCTGTCTCAAAAACAAACATATTACCTAAATTCCTAAATCACGTGACCTGTAACTGCCCGTAGTCCATGCTAATTGTAACAGCGTGGATATAAAAGCAAAATTGCCCCTGAACTCAGGTCTCAGATCTTCAGAGCGCTAGCTCTTCTGGAACCACTGGTGTAATAAACCTGAGTTCTCCAACTCTCCGAGTGGTGCTTGGTTTCTCACCAGTCTTGTTTTGTAACATTTTTGCAACAAGATGAGAGCATGGATTTCCTGCTAATGATAAATGACACAACAGATAGAGAAAGACAATTTTCCTTGATATTTGGCAAGGGCAGACAAAGAGACAGAGACAACAGTTGTAAGCTCCAGCTTTTGACCAACTAGCTACAGCTGCCTGGAATCCCAGTCTATTTGACTGTCAAATGCATGCTGGTACACGCACCTTCCAGATGGCATGGACTGAAGAGAGTATTCTCATTGGTCAAAAAACTAAACTCTCTTATTAAAAAAGACACAAAAGACAGACGAGAAAAAGAGGAGTGTGCAAACAATGAGTACTCACCAACCAGGGAAAACCTGCAAATTGCTTAACTCCCAGGGAACCTCTTACAAATGTGAGCCTCATGAGGGAAACCCCTTGTGAGGGGAAACTCTCATTCTGTAGCAGCCCTTGTGGCAATAGCCACAAGCCAGCACTAAAATAAGCATCCTCAGGGAGCAATAACCCCTTGAGAAAAGGGGTTATTCCTCCAAAAGCCAATAACCTCAACCAAATGGAAGAAGGTCTGAGCCTGAGAAGACTCGCAGTAGGAGAGAGAGGCTGTTGGAGAAAGCAGTGAACATAAAATGCTCTGTGTATACTGCACCCAATTCCAGGGTATGCTAGTCCATGAAGGTGAGGTCACTTCAGGTTCCACTTCTGATGCTAAATATGTTAACCTAAAAATGAGGGGCAATAGGCATTTATTTGTGATCAAAAAGATTTGCAACTCTGGAAGCACAGATTCAAACAGAAACCCGAATAGTGTTCTGATTACAGAGTGAATGCAGAAGGTTTTTATGAGAAAAGAAAGAGAAATAATTTCATAAATAGAAAAAATAAACTTCTATTGGTGCTAACAAGCCAAGTAACTCTTCATCTATAGATGGCTAGTTACTGATTCTGTCTTCATAAATAGAGCTTGCGATCATTAGTCCTTGTGGCCAGGATGTCTGCTTTCATATTAGCTTTGCAAACAGCTGTTTGTATAACTATGTTGGTTTGGCCCAGTCCAAAGTTAATTTTGCCCAGTTTAAACATCCCAAAGTTTCAAGGAGCAAGACATGAAAAGCAGTTCCTCTGGAATGGCTGCTCTGGCTTCATTTTAAAAAGGCTCCACTATTATCAACTTTTCACACTTTAGATAAAAATCTCCCATGCTATATAAACATGGGAGAAAAAAGCATAAGAAATATAATTATAAAGTTAGGTTGAGCATAGAATGAAGGGAGGAAAACCCGCTCCTTTCAGCCCCAGAAGCTATTAAGATAGCTCTAAAAAACTTCAGTACCAGGTGGTAGGTAATCTTTGCGGTTTGAAAACACTGAGGTTTCCCTGAAGGTGGTTAGATGTAAATTAGGTGTTTTACAGATCTGTCAGAATAATCTTCAAATTAACGTTAATTCATAGCAGCATGGGAGCTACTGTGACCCTGTTATGTTTCAGAGGCCTAAACTGTTGGGGAAGACTTAGACCATTGCTGTCTTACATATGTGTAATACATAATATGATAGCAGGAAAGTGTTAAGGGTGGAAAATTTTCAAGTGAGCCAACTAGCTAAGTCAGCTACAGGGAAGAAATATCTTTAGATATCAGAAGTTGTCCTACTTGCTTGGGTGTGGTTTAGGAGGTGTATTGTATAAGATATGAAGATGGCCAATGTCTGCTTCTGTAATCCACTTACTTGTTAACCAGGGTGCAGTACTAGGTGATGTATTCTTCTAATGGCCAACTTCTGCTTCTGTAATCTGCTTACTTGTTCTAGGCTTTATAACTGCCTCACTCTCAAACCCCGGGGCTGATCTCCTCTAACCCTGCGGGGTAGAGTCGGTCCCCGGGCTAATAAAGGCTCATAATTAATCTCAGTTGGCTCCGTGGGTCTTAGAATCTTTCGCGCCATAACAGAAAGAAGCAAGACAAAATCTTGCAGTTTCCAAATTGGTTATTAAAGGTTTTATGTTCCTTTTCAGTTTGTTTTCTCTTGGAATCGCTTTCTATATTTACTTTACAAAGGGAGAGAATCTTTGATTTATATATTTATTGGTGGTAAGTCAAGAAATATTCTCAGAGTAAAATGTGGCTATATTTCCTTGAGTTTCTAAAGAAAATATTTGATATCAGGTGTCAGGTGAGATGCTTGACATAAATCTAGTAGTAAATTAGGTTTGACAACTTGTGATATGCCTCAATTTAGACAGAATGAGGCCTTCCTCTGCATTTAATTATTCAGTGTTTATATTTCTTGAGATAACATACAGCATGGCATTAAAATGTCACTATCGGTGCAATAAAATATTAACATAAAAGTAGGTATTTTAAATGAAAAGAAAAAAACTGAAGTAAACCTGTTGCAAGCTCTCCCTCTGGGTGATACACATAGAAGAATCAGCCTTTAACTACAAAAACCAGGATTTTCTTTAAAATTCCATATTTAACTATGCTTTGTTCTTTTATACATTAAACTGACATTAATGTAGTTTACTGATTAAAAATACTGCACCATGCTCGTCCAGAATAAATTTTATGTTTGTACTTGTTACGAAGAAAAGTTTTGCTAAAGAAACTTGAGAAAATATCAAGGGACAGTATTTAACTTATTGAAGAAAATTATTTGTTCTTCAAGAATTTAGAATCTTAATTATTTATAGCAAAAGATCTACTAGTAATTACAAATGGCTCTTACTCTTCATTCTAGGAAACCCTACAGGAATTTTATTTGACGATACTTAAGTTATTTAGCATTTCTCTCTACACTTTAATGTCATACAAATACATTTATTTTAAATGATTCTAAAATCTAATTTCTCACTGATTTAAAATAGCTTTGTTTAGACATAATTTTCTATCATTTTCACTGCAGTAATCTAATTTTCTTTGCTATGTAATAAAATAAAAACTCAAGTCTTTCTAGAACTTTATCAAAGACTTAATAAAGTATTAAATACTTTGTATAGTTATAACAATTATTAATCATTTAAAAATGCTTAGGTTGCCATACTCTAGATATTGTAAACGGTCAAGATAAGCTTTGATTTTCTACTCTCAGACTTTGGAAATGAGTCAAAGTGCAGCTTCTGTCATAATATATCAATTTATTATATTTATTTGAGAACTTTGTATATTGAGCATTATAAATAATATTACCTAATATTTATTGAGAATTACTATAGAGAAAGGGCATGATTTGTAAAATTCTTAATCTTTTAGCAGGAAATGAAATAGGACATCTCTTGCAGAGTTAATCTTTTTAGTAAACCTAGTTAAGTTTTCTTCCCTCCTTTCTTTGGAAAAAAAAGGCCCCCTCTCTCAAATCCTGATAATTGCCCTGATGACTCAGATCCTCTGGCTATTGATAAGGGTCATCAGCCCATTTTTAAGCAGAAATGGTGGTAAGCCAGGCAGGGCCCTTAGAGTCTGAGCAAGGAGAGGACTTTAAGCCAAAGGTCTTTCTTTTTACTCTTTAAGAAACATATTAAACAAGTCTGTTTCCCTTTACTCACTTAATAGGCAAATCAATAATAGAAATGAATAGATGTATGATTTAAATAATGAGTTTGTATCTTCTTTTCCTTGTCTAGGGACTGAGGTGGCGCTTGAGCAGGAAACTGAAGACCCCACCCTGAGGCAGAAAAGGAAAGAGCTCCATGAAACCCGTAGGGAGGGCTATGGCCATTC
>NW_006438081.1:50345-66412 GCF_000325575.1 Pteropus alecto | reverse complement strand
AGTGAGGGATTTTCCTGGTCTGCCTGCAAAGACACTGAGGTCATCCTATCTTAAAAGGGGTCCACCCTAATCCACCCACAATTAAGCAAGCCAGAAGGCATTTTTTTAACTCACACAAAGAAACCAGTAGGCAGAGATTTAGGTGCCAGTCTAAGCCAGTGACTCACACCTGCGCAATGAAGACCCCAACGACTTCAACTCACCTGAGTCTCATTATACCATCATTATAATATGATGCATATGCCCGGAAGTTCATTAATATCATCATAACAGAGTGAATTCTGGAACAAACATGCGCAGAAAGCAAACTGATGAATCACTGTATCCTGTCAACCTTAGTTGTCAATCAAGGAAGCCCACTCCTTTAAGAAAAGTAACCACCTACAGCAAAAAGGGATAAAAACCCTGAAGTCTTTGTTAACAGGACTTTTGAGCCATGCTTGTCTTGCTCAGGCTCGCTTCCACATCTGGAAGTGTACTTTCCTTTCTAATAAAACTTCTTTCCTACTGTATTTCGGTGTCTTGCTCAATTCTTTGTTCGAGACATCAAGAACCTGGACAATGCACCGGGAGAGGACCCCATTCTCCTCTCTGGTAACACTATGTTCCAGGGACTCTTTGAACTACCATTTTAGATACTTTTATCATTCAATCTACACAATGACCCAATGGGGCAGGTACTATTATTAGCTGCATTTTATAGGTGAGGAAACAAAGGTGCAGAGAAGTTAAGTAATTTGTCTCCTGTGATGATTACTATTATGTGTCAACTTGCATGGGCCATAAGAGTGCCCAGATATATTCTGGGTGTTTCTACTAGGGCGATTTTGGATGAGATTAACAATTAATTTGGCAGATTGAGTAAAGCAGCTTGTTTTCTATCATGTTAATTGTCCTCATCCAAGCAATTAAAGATCTGAAGAAAACAAAAGGCTGACTCTCCCCTGGGTATGAGAAAATTCTGCGTAATTAGCCCTCAAACTGAAACCTTGACTCTTTCTTATTCTATAGCAATTTTCAGTCTTTGGACTTGAACCAAGGCATGGGCTTTAAAAAATTTGGACTTGTCAGCCTCCATAATCTCATGAGACAATTTCTTACAATAAACCTCTCCCTCTTTCTCTCTCTTTCTCTTGACTCTGTGTCTGTCTCTTGCCATGTATATATAACATAGATAATATGGATATATTCTATTGATTCTATTTCTATGGAGAACTCTGATTTTTATACCTCAGGGCACACAGTTAAGTGAGAGCTGAGCTTTGAATTCAAGCTACCTGCATTCAATTGCCTTCTTAGAGCTTGTATTTTATTCTGCCGTCTGAAACAATACAGAATAATTATGGACTTCATCTTCATTTGAAAGGCTGTCGAATCCTTATAAATAGTAAGTTGTATCCTCCCAAAACCATCTCCACCCCGAATACACTTTTCTCCAAAGTAAACTTTTAAGTTGGTTTAATTCCTAAGTTGATATGTTTAAAAGAAAAAAAAAAAGAAAAAAAAAAAAAAAAAACACTGTATGCTGCTCCTGACAAACTACCCTTCCCATGTCCTTATTTACATGCAGTACTAGGAACTGGACATGCCTGATATATCCAAGCCAAGAGAAATAGATTAAGAATACCATCATCTTTATTTGATTACTATTTCTTTTATTCTATTTTTAATATGTTATGTTTATTTAACAGCCACATCATACTTTCTACACTTATTAACATTTTGTATTAATTCTACACATTTCTACATTTGTTAACATCAACTGAAGTTTCTAGTTGCCCTTTGCCACTGCAAAAACATAAATTACTTTCCAGCAGTGTCTTTCTCATCTTACATTTGTGTTTTTTTTTTTTTAAAGATGAAATATTGGACTTTAATTTATAAATAAATAAGTTGAGTTCTGTCCATATAATTATTTAGAGGCTGAATCAAGTTTAGAATTCAGATCTTTTTGACTGTCTTTCCAGTATTTAATAGATTATCCACCAATGGTACATTATTTTATAAAACAACAGTATGTATCAGTTTTATTCTTTCTTTAAAGGTAATTTGTCTTTAAAAAAAAAAAAACTATATAAATTTAGTATTTTCTCTCTTTTTTTTTTTTAATTATTTTTACTATTTGCTTATTCTCTTTGGTATTTGTAGAATTTCTTAAATTCGTGGCTTTGGTGTCTTTTGCCAGTGTGGGCCCCCGGCCTGGCTGGTCCCAGGTTTGGGTGTGATCCAGGCTCGGGGCTAGGAATAGGAACCAGGATTTAGAATGTTACATTAGTGTAGTAGGGCACCTGTGCCTAACATATGTAAACATGATTCAGCTTATTGTATCACGCATGTGTGGCAGAAAGCCACTATTGTTATCTGACATATAGAAAGCCCATGCAGTCCCCTAGGGAGCAGAAGAAGAGCAGAAGCAGAAGCACCTTCTCCACAGAAGTAAGTTCCCCGCAGAAACATGTTCTCCGCAATAGAAGCGTGCTCCCCTTAATAAAGTTGGTGCCTGCCATTTCATTCTCATGTCAGCCCTTTGTGCATTCTTTTGACTGGGTGTCTCACCACCAAAACTGTCCCCTCTCGATCAACTCAGTGCAGACATGTGGAGCAGTCATCAGGATGAGGTGAGTATGGCCTCTAGCACTCCAAATGGTCCCTGGGTGGAGGCGATCTAGGTGGAGGACATGTGTCCCCCTACATGCTAGTGGTATCTCATGGCCACATATCTGGCTATGTGGATGCCTCTGGAGGATTGGGATGAAGCCGCGTCCGAAAGGCCCTGGAGATGTTGGAGCCAAATTTCCCGAACGCTCACCAGGAGGCAGCAGGTTGGGTGGCCTGGATGTTCCTGGCTGGGCTACAGCAGGCCTGCCTGGAGGTTCAAGATCAGGCTTAGCAGGTGCAGCAGGTACAACACCAGGAAGAAGATCTGGAAAGGTGGCTGGTGGCAGTGGAATGCATGCTGCAGGGCCCTAATGGGTCTGGGTCTGGGAGCCCGTCGGCAACACTGTGGCAGGTGCGGCCCATAGTACAGCAGTAGGTTGAAGTGGAACAGCCATTGGCCCCAGGGTCGGGGGGAAGCTGGCAGTGCCCCCAGGTTAAAACGCGTACCACCTTGATCCAGTACACCACCCACCAAACTTCGGGACCTAATGAAACAGGTATAGCAGAGAGCCGAGGAGACGGTTCAGGGGTGGCTGCTGCAGCTACGGGATGATGGAGCCAGTGGGACTGAATTATCTCCAGAAGAGATGGCTCAGCTGGCCTCTGTAACGATGATACCGTCCTTCAGGCAGCATCTTCAGAATGTGGCATGTAGGGCATGGGGTGCAGGCAATCACTCCCTGATTAACTGGCTCATGTTCACTGCATGGACAGTGAGGGCCGACCCAGGGGAGCTGACAGAGACGGTGAGCAGGTGGACCACATACTTAGATCTGGTCCAGATAATTTGAGACATGGGCATGCGACAGGTGATGTTTTGCACCCAGTATACTAGCCCCGATGAAGAGGTATTTACAACCCATATGAAGGACTTGATTTTGACTTCTAGCCTGGCCGGTACTTTTGGCACCATGGCGGCACTGCTGGCCCCTTATGTAGATAAGCAGATCCATGAGGTAATGTTCGCTATGGCTAGGTTGGGGGCTGTGGAAGTGAAACGCAAGGAGCATTCCATCGAAGTGCGCACTATACGGCCCACCGCACTCCCAGACCAGCCAGTGCATGGACAGAGGCGTGGCAGAAAAGAGAGTGAGGGTGGAGCAGCTCCCAGCCCATTCAGCTTTGAGAGTGAGCCACTCTCAAAGGTAAATGTGGTTTGATCTCTTCGCAGCAGGGATCGCTGCAGCAAAGATTGAGCAGCAACCTAATGAAGTGCTGCTGGCGCTATGGAATCAGCTGCTCTTGGCCAGCAATTCACTCTTATTCCTGGGAAAGCCATGACCCGTGATGTGTTTGTGGTCAACTATCTCCCTGACTAGGGATCTGGCTGGGTACCCGGGTGGCAGAGGAGCCAGTTCACCTGAGGCCTCATATGGAACTGACTATGCATTGGTCCCTCACAATGTGCAGAGGGTATTAGCCCTCATGGACATGGGTGCTGACAGCCGCTGCTTTATGGGAATCCGGACAAATTTCCTGGGCCCACTGCAACCATAGAAGGCTTTGGGGGTCGAATCATTCATGTGCAGCAGGGCCCTGTGACACTGGGTATAGGCAGATTGCCTCCTCAGACGTACCAAATGTACATATTCCCCATACAGGAGTACATTTTGGAGATTAATGTTTTGCGAGGCTTGACTGTGAATACCACTGCTGGTGAATTCCGCCTTCACATCCAGGTGGTGGAAACTATTATCCGGGAACGTTCACACCATGCCCCACTGGTGTTGCCCCAGGCCACACGGGTAGTGAACACAAAACAATATCGCCTGCTGGATGGCCATAAGGAAATAGGACACACTATAATGAAATTGGAAAAAAACAGTGTTTTTCGTCCTGCTCATAGCCCGTACAAGTTCCCCGTGTGGCCAGTGAAGAAGCCTGATGGCTCCTGGTGCATAACGGTTGACTGAATAAGGTTATGCTACTCTTGCATGCTGCTGTGCAGAACATCACAAACATTATAGACCGGCTGTCACATGAACTTGGATGATACCATTATGTGGTAGACTTGGCAAATGCTTTTTTCTCTATTACCATAGCCCCAGAAAGTCAAGAACAGTTTGCCTTCACCTGGGAAGGGTGACAGTGGACATTCTTCATCCTTCCCCAGGGCTATCTGCACAGCCCTACCCTGTGCCATGGTCTCATGGCTCAAGATATAGCCCCATGGAAACGACAATCTGTGGTCCACTTGTATCATTATATTGATGATATAATGCTAACTTCTGATTCTCTTACAGAACTAGAAGCAGCGGCAACCAGGATGAGGAAAGCTCTCACCGAATGAGGTTGGGCAGTCAACAAGGACGAGGTCCAGGGACCTGGGTTCTCAGTCAAATTCTTGGGAGTTGTCTGGTTGGGTAAGACAAAAGTAATGCCAGAGGCAGTGATTGATAAGATACAGGCATATCCCCGACCTGAGACTGAGCAGCAGCTCCGAACCTATCTGGGACTGCTGAGGTTTTGGAGAGTGTTTATTCCCATTTGGCCTCCTTGATGTGACCTATGCACTGTCTAGTGTGACAGCGTGCCCAGTGGGATTGGACTCTCAAGATAGAAGAGGTTTTTATGGCTACAAAGCAAACTGTAGCAGAAGCTCAAACTCTATGTGTAGTAAATCCAGCCCTCTCATTACTGCTTACAGTGCAGGTAGATGATGCAGAATTTAGATGGAGATTGTGGCAGAAGCATGGTTCCCGGAAGATACCGATAGGCTTCTGGTCCCAGTCATAGAAAGGCACGGAAGGGCAGTATTCTCAGAGAAGCAACTGGCTGCCATACATGCAGCCCTTCTGGCCAGTGAGGCCATCACTGGTCCTAATCCTGTAATTGTGCAGCCCACGTACCCCGTGGAGGGGTGGCTAAGGTCTTGGGTGAAGACTCTGTGTACGAGAATTTCACAGACCCCTATGCTGACCAAGTGGGGGGTGTGCCTGGAGCAGCAGGTGCTGTTCTCTGCGATCCCCCTGTCAGGTCAACTGCACTCCCTATTGTGACCAGTGCAGTTTCAAGCAGAGCTCCTGGTGGAGCCTACTGAGATGGGAGACCTACCAAGTCCCTTTGTAGAGGGTTGGGAGACCTCCGAGTCCCTTTGTAGAGGGTTGGGCTCCCATCCTTGAGGATGCCTGGTACACAGACGGCTCGTGCCACGGGCAACCCCACATGGGCTGCCGTGGCATTGCAGCTGTGGTTTGAAACTTTTTGGTATGAAACTGGTGCTGGGCAGTCCAGCCAATGGACTGAGCTTCGCACTGTGTGGTTGGTCTTCATGAATAAAATTGACCCAGTGCAGGTCTGCACCAACAGTTGGGCTGTGTATCGAGGTCTAACTCTGTGGCTTCCCGGTGTGCTGCCCAGGAGTGGATGATAGGTCACTGCCTCCTATGGAGCCAGGGGTTGTGGGAAGACCTCTGGAAACAGGGTCTTCAGCAGGGGCCATTACAGGCCTAGAGCAATGATGCAGGTGATGCGTTGGCACAAGTTCGCTCCGCCCATGTACCGCTGACTCCAGCAGACTTTGGCCTCTGGCTCCAATAAAAACTGGGACATATAGGGGCTCGTATCATGGAACAAGTAACGAAGTGATGGGGGCTATCTATCATTGACCCGAGCACAAGCACAAGTTGCTGTGTCACAATGCCCCTGGTGTGCTGAGCAGTATCCAGAGAGACGGCAGGTAAAAAGTACCCCGGGGGCTAAGCCACTCCAAGAATGGCAAGTGGACTGTATAGAGACTTTGCTTGTAGACAGGGGACACCACTATGTGTTCATGGGTGTAGACATGGCCACCGGCCTAGGGTTTGCATGGCCGGTGGAAGCTGCTGATCAACGCCATACTGTGATTGCATTGGAGCACCTCGCAGCCACCTATGGCCGGCCTTTATAATCACCGGTGACAGAGGCACTCACTTTACAGGGCAGGAGGTGTAGACTTAGGCCCACACCAATGATGCGTGGTGACAGTTATATGTTCTTTATCACCCACAGGAAGCTGGAATGGTAGAATGGTTCAATGGCTTGCTGAAGAACAAACTGCATGCCTTGGGCCTGGACCGGTGCCATTGGTACACTAACCTCCCACAGGCTACATGCCTTCTGAATGAGCAGCCTGAGCGAATGGGGTTGTCTCCCCTTCACAGGGTTGTAGCAGACTTGCCATGAGCTATCAAAGTGTTCACCAGGCACCGCTGCTAAACAACTTTTGCCCCGGGCCTACCAGGAGCTTTGCTCTTGCCATCTCCAGGCAGCAGGCCACCTGGTTGTGGCCCTGGACCAAATAGGTAACACAAGAACCATGGGTGGCCCTGGTGGAGTCCTGGGGACAGGGCTTACGAAATGGGTTGTGGGGAATCCTGTTTTGTATTTGGTCCATGGCCTTGCAAGTATCACTCCCGAAGACTGCAGAGGGTTCACTGTTAATGAGGAGTTTTGTCCTTATTTTCTGGCCCATTCCTCTCTATACTATAATACTGGTGGAAACTCCCTGGCCTGCTACCTTTAAAGAAACTGTAGGGTACCACAAGCCAGGGCAGTCCTCTCCCGGTCACCCTTTTGTCTCAAGATAGACAAGTGGCCTGTGTCCTTCCAGGAGGATGGGACTTACCCCTAATTGTCCCTTTGTCTGCTCTATCCTATTGCTCAGGCTGACAACAGGGAACAGTGTCACGTCCTGGGCTCACGTGTTTGCTGCTGTCCACAATGATTCCCCCTGCTGGGTGCGTATGAACTACCAGTGGAAGCGGGCAAGGGACTGCCGTGGTGCATTACTCCAGCCATGGTTGAGACCTGGACTTGGCTGTGTACCTGGAACACCACACCTGAATGGGACCAGCGATGATGGGCCACAGAAGCGCTGCTCCACTGCTACCATCGCAATCCCCACCCCTTACAGGCTATGCCATTTTCAATGGGTGGGGATGGCTGGCAGGAGAACGTGTGGAACTGCGGGAGCAGGTCCTCCACTACATAGAGCAAGTAAGACCTGTGCCCAACCATATCGTGGGGTGGCTACCCACTGAGATGTGTGCTAACACCACCCTTGCTAATGTTCCCAAGGTCTGGTAGAATGGGCGGCGTTATGTCGGTACAGAGCCAACCAACTGGCTACCTGCAGAATACCTCTGGGTCTGCGGGCACTACAGCTGACCATACTTGCCTGCTGACTGGACCTGCTGTTGTACCTGGGGACATCCATATTTAGCTGGATGCATATTAGCCACTTTGCCCCAATTGCCTTGTAATTGAGATCCCGTATATCATTGCGGGCACAAGTAGAAATGGGCAGCATGGTGATTCTACCCCCTGGTGTTATTCATTCCAGGAGTGGGATTCATAGATGTAGAATTGCAGGTAGAAGCTTTAGCCCAGCACACCACACAGGAATTGAATGCTATGCTTCAGGCTATAACCCTTTTAATAGACGAAACCACACAAATGCAGAAAGTAGTTCTTCAAAACCATATGACCCTTGACCTCCTACCTGTTGCCCAGGGTGACACCTGTGCCCTACTCCATGTAGAATGTTGTGTCTACATTCCTGGTCATACTGTCCAGGCGCATGTAGCTCTCCAGAAAATGGATGCTGAAGTCCAAGCCATCCATGCCCTAGGAGAAGACCCCTTGAAAATTTGGAGGAATTCCTTGGGGTCCTCCTGGCAGTGGGCAGTAGCTGCTCTAGTCCTTATAACCTGTAGCCTGGTAGTGTTTTGTTTTTCTTTATACTGTTGTTGTGGGTTGTGGGCCAGATCTCGCACCGCAACCCTGTAGGGGTGGAGTGTGGGTCCCAGGTCTGGCTGTGATCCAGGCTCGCGGCTAGGGATAGAACTGCAGGCCAGATCCCATGCCACGACCCTGTAGGAGTGGAGTGTGGCCCCCAGGCCTGGCTGGTCCCAGGTCTGGGTGTGATCCAGGCTCACAGCAAGAAATGGGACCCTGGATTTAGAATGTTACATTAGTGTAGTAGGGTGGCTGCATCTAACATACGTAAGCATGATTCAGCTTATTGTATCACGCATGTGTGGCAGAATGCCACTATTGTTCTCTGACATATATAAAGGCCATGCGATCCCCTAGGGAGCAGAAGAAGGGCAGAAGTAGAAGCGCACTTCCTACAATACAACTGCACTCCCCACAATAAAGCTGGTGCCTGCCGTTTCATTCTCATGTCAGCGTCTTGTGCATTCTTCCAACTGGGTGTTTCACCACCAAAGCCTTCCCTTCTTGATCAGCTCGGCACTGATAACCAATTTTAGAATATTGACAGCCATTATTTCATTAAATATTGCTTCTTCCCTATCCTCTATCTTCTATCTTCTGTGAAGTAAAATTCAATTCATTAGCCGTTCTCACTATATTTTATATGTTTATTACCCCTTTTCTCCTAATTAAATCTGTTTCATTATCTGTTATATTTCTCCTTCTTGTTCTTATGTGTCTAAGTATTGCATTTAGTGCCAAAGATTCTACATTAATAATTGTCAAAGTAATTTTAGGTCCTGTATGACCTTATCTTCATCAGGAAGGATTTACGTTTTCTTTTGTCAAGTAGCTTAACATATTAAAAATTCCAGATGACCTTAATCTAATTTTAGGAAGTGAATCATTTGAAGCCAGACTTCAGACCTCGTTACACTGATCTATTTCTAGTTCACACTTGCATCCAAGAGTTAAGACTTCAGTAGTACAATACAAATCTTGGTGGGTTTACCAGGGCACTTATTCCTTGGCAGGTTGTGAGAAGGATGGCTGTAGTCAGGCTCCCTCCCGACACCCATAGCAGCTAGCTTCCAGGTGGAAGTGAGTCAGCACTTCTCCCCTTACGTAACCATGTGCCCAGTACACATGCACAGGCTTCCATTATCTGGCAGGGTGCCACTATTGTTTAACCTGTATGTAAAAGGCGCCACCGCCCTGCAAGGCTGGCTGTGCCCTTGCTGAAATAAAGATTTATGTCACAGTTGCCTATGGCTCCCCGCATTTTCTTCCAACTGCACGAGCCTCGTATCCCTTACCTCAGAACCTCGAATCTGCAGCAACACATAGGTACTAATCTCCAGCTACAATTTTTATCTCTCTAGAACTGAAAGACTGTCAAATTCTGCTCAGCTTCTCAATCACTTAGTAGCCCCTTTTGGAAAGCTAGGCATAAATCTCAAGCTCTCTTCTCTGGCTTTTCTTCATCACTGAAATTATAGTTGATAATTTTCATTGTCTTGGTAGCACTCATATGGCTTCAAATGACTTTATTTTCAAAGTTTCTTCTGCTTTTCAAGTTGACTTCAGAAGAAAGTCTGACATTCTTAAGAATACAGGTCAATTCATTTTTATGTATGTGTATAATCATATAGCCACCGTCTAGATCAACATATGGAATATTTCAGTCATAACAGAAGGCTCCCTCATTCCTCTTCCCAGTCAATAACTCCTTCAATTCTGACCACTAACACCATAGAGTAGTTTTGCCTATTCTTGATCTTTAAATAAATGGAATCATATGGTATTAACTCTTTTGTGTCTTCTTTCACTCAAACTTTTATCATTAAGATTCATCTATATTGTAGCATATAATATTTATATTTTTCATCTCTGTGTTATATCCTATTGTATGAATATGTATGTATACACACATATGCACGCACACACACATACACACATATATAAAGTTCCTAGATTTATTATATTATTGGTAAAGGTTTGGGTTATTTCTAAACCTTTTGGCTATTTATAAATAAATCCTCTCATATTTTTGTATATTTTTTTTTTGGTGGACAGAAAAATAAATTTCTGTTACATACATGTGGAATTTTCATGTCATAGCATACATTTATATTAAAATTTAGTACATGCTGCTGAATAGTTTTATCACTTTATACTTCTATGGGCAATGTATGAGTTTTATTATCTCTACACTCTCCAAGACCTGATATTACATGTCCTTTTTAAAATATTTGTCTTTCTGGTAGGGGTGTAGTGGTATTATATCATGGTTTTAATTTGTATTTTTCTGATGACTAAAGAATTAAGCACCTTTCATATGTTTAATGGCTTCTTTGGAAATTCTCTTTAGTGAAGCGTTTGGCTTATTTATTTATTTATCAAATGGTGTCTGTCTTTGTCCTACTGATTTGTAGGAATTTTAAATATATTATGATTACTATTTCTGTCAGATAAATAGATTTTAAATATCTTCTCTCACTTTGTGGTTCACATTTAAAAATCTCTTAATGATATCTTTTTTTTTTAAGAGATAAAGCGATAGGATTTATTGAAGCACAGAATTACAGCTGTCTTGCGAGAGGGAGTCCCTGAAAGTGGGGTGCCCTCTTAATGGTATTTAAATGGAATTTAAATAAAATTGCATTGAATCACAATTCAAAATGGGAAAATTATAATCTTAAATATATTACATCTTTCAATCCATAAATTTGCAAATTTTTATTGATATAGGTTCTCTTAATTTATCTCAGCAGTGTTTTATAAGTTCTCAGTGTAAAGATTACACATATTACTTTATATTTATTTTCAGATATTTGATACTTTTGATACTTTTACTTCATATTTTATTCTAATTGTTAATTGATAGCATAAATAAAACTGACTTTTGTATATTTACCTTATATAAGGTAACCTGGGTAAATTCAGTAATTAATTCTACTACATATTTACTATGTGAATGTTTTTTTTTTAATATATGCTAAATTATGCCATCTTGAAAAATCATAGTTACTTTTTGTCTTACTTCATTGGACAGGATTTTCAGTATACTGACGAAGAATATACTAGTAGATAGCTTTGTCTTGTCTTTGAATTCAATAAAAGACTATTAAATATTTCATAATTATGTTACCATTGGGGTGATGTAAAATCCAGCGTCACCCCAGTGGCATGGAGGGGGTCCTCGGTTCCTCCTGGCTGATGCAGTAAAGAATTACAGGTTAGCGAGATTTAGAAAAAGTAAGATTTATTGAAAGTACATTTTTAGAAGGAGATGGGCCATGCCAAGGAAGTCTGCAGCCCCACGAAATTTGGGAGGTGAGAAGACAAAAGATAGAGGTGTAACAGTGCAGAAGTGTGAAGGTCTGTTTATATTTGGGCTGTGATGGGAGGGTACAAGTACAGTACTAGATGATCCTCATGTGAGGTCACCTTGACTGACAGTTGGCTGCCATATAACCCTTTGCCTACTATACATGCGCTTACCTAGAATTCAGTCTATTATGATTAGATTCATGAACTTCTGGGCATAGGCATGATGTTATAATGATAGTATAATGAGGCTGAGGTTATGGGGTATTACTTTATTAGCACGCGTTTGTGACTAGTTTCAGCCAGCAGCTTTTATGGTTTGTGCCTTAGGATGTGGGGTAATTCATAACCATAAAATGGGTGTTTCTGGGAGGTCTTTAAGGGAGGTTTCTATGGTTACAGAGCCAAGCCTTTGCTCCTGCTGCTTATGACTACCTAACTACCTAACAATTACATAAAATGTTAACTATAGGTTTTTGTAGATACAATTTAATACATCAGGAATTGACCTTTTATTATTACTTTTCTTAGAGTTGTTTTTTAAACAATAAATGAATGTTGGATTTATCAAATGTTTTTACTGTACCTATTGAGGTGATCATATGACTTTTATTATTTATTCTGTTAATGTGGTGAATTATATTAATTTATTTTCTAATATTAAACCAATCTTTAATTCTTATAATTAAATTCATTTTATGTATCTCAACTTTGATTTACCAATATTGTCCTTTGGATTTTTACATCTATATTTATGAGATAATTGGTCTACAATTTTTTCTTGTGTTAACATCTTTGTCAGATTTGGGTATCAAAATTATCTGACCTTATAAAGTGAGATAGTTCATATTTTATATTTTTCTACATTTTGTAAGTGTTGTGTACATTTTTTTTTAATTAAATATTTTAAAGATTTCACCAGTAAGTCATTTGGATGTGTATTTTTATTTGTGGGAGAAATTTCTTTGTAGAAACTTAACTAATAAATAAAAGACTTTTCAGATTTTCCTTTCTCCTGGTCAGTTTTTTTTAAAAATGAGTTTTCAAAAAAAGTTATTAATTTCTTTCAAATTGTCAATTTTATTTGTAAATAGCTATTCATAATATTTGTTTAATCCCTTTTTAATGTCTATGAAATCTTTAATGATGTTCCTCTTTTAAAAATTTGATATTATTAATTTATTTTCTTTTTCCATTTTTTTCTTGATCAGTCTTACAAGGGGTTTAGTCCTTGTTAATCTTTTCAAATAACTAATATTTGGTTTCGTTAATTTTTTAGTGTAAAGCATCTTTTTGCTATTCATTGATTTTTGCTCTTAAATTTAATATTTTCTTTCTTCTACTTTCTTTGAGTTTTAATTTGCTGTTATTTTTCAATGATCTTTGATTTTAAATATTTAATTTTATATGCTTATTTGAAGGTATAAATATCTCTACAAGCTCTCTATAACTACATTCTACATGTTTTGATGTCTTATTTTAATTTTTTTATTCAAAATATATTTTAATTCCTATCTTATTTAATTCTTGACTCATGGATTATTTAAACAAGTGTTTACTTTTCAAACATAATTTTTTTGGTTATTTTTATATTATTGATTTCTAGATTATTCCACTGTGGTTAGAGAACATAATCTCTATCATTTTAATACTTTGGAATATATCAAGAATTTTTAAAGTCTCAGATTATGGCATGTGATGGTAAATGTTTCATGTACACTTCTAAAACCTTTGTATTTGGCAGTTGTTTAGTGTATAGTTCTCTATACAAAATTAAATTTAAAAAATTCTGCATTGATCATAATTTTTTGTGTGTCTATTCTCAGTTACTGTGTGTTAAAGTCTACTATTACTGTGGACTTGAATTTTATTTTTAGTTCTGCCAAATTTTTCTTTACCCTTTTTCAGGTTGTGTTATGAGGTACATACACATTTAGGATTGTTTTATTATCCTCTTCAATGGATTCTTTTATCATTAGGACATATTCCTCTTTATTCTCAGTAATATTATTTGCTTCGAAATCTGCTTGGTCCAATATTAATATAGTTATACTTTTTTTTTTCTTTTTTTGCTTATCATTGCCATGGTATACCCTTTCCATTCTTTTATTTTAAAATTTACTGTATTGTAATATTTAAATCATGGTTATTGTAAACTATATGTAGTTGGGTTTTATTTTTCTCCCAGGCTAATTTTTTTTTCTTTTTAATTGGAATGTTCAGTCCATTTATAATTAAAGTAATTACCGATGTTTTGATGTAAGTCTACCATTTTACTATTTATTTTCTATTATCCCAACGTATTTTTTTGTTTCTTCACCCATTCATTTTTGCTTTCTTCAGAATTAAAAATAATTTATATTTTTTATATAGCTCTTGTACTGGCTTTAGGTACATGTTGTTTTATTGTTCTTTCAGCAGTTACCTTAGAGATTACAATATCTATCTTTTGGTTAATATAGTTTCTCTTAAATTTGAACTTTTATCATATCCCCCAATTTTCCAAACCTTACTACATGTTAACTGCATTTATCTCCTTCAAACTTTTGTGCCTTTGTTGTAATGTATTATACTTCTAGATATGTTTTAAATATCACATGTTTTTATTGTAGTTTTAAAAGTTAGAATTTATTTATATTTACCCACATTCTTATCATTTTTGTTTTGTTGTTGTTGTTGTTGTTGTTCATTGTTTCTTCTGTGTTTTCATGTGGAAACTTTTTCCTTCAACATAAAGAACCCATTATTTATTTATTTGTTTGTTTGTTTGTTTTGTACTTGTATATTTATGAGAAATTTTCTGTTTTACTTTTTTAAAACTACCTTCAATTTTTCCCACATTTGAAAGATCAGACATTAGGAAGAAATACCTAGACTGGCAGTTTATTTTCCTTTAGCATTTCAGACATGCTACTTCATTGTCTTCCAGCCTATATTGTTTCTTTTAAATAGACAACTATATCTAATTGTTGTTTCTTTGTAGATAATGTGTTATTTCCATGGTAACTTTTAAGATTTTTATTGTTTTTTTTTTAATGTTTTTAAGAAATTTTGTAATATTATGTCTATTTGTGATTTTCTTTGAAAATATCCTTCTCGAGGTACACAGAAATTTTTGAATCTGTGATTTCATGTCCTTTATCAGTTTTGAAAAATTTTCAGCAAGTATTTCTTTTCAGATATTTATTCTGTCTTTTTCATTTTTTTTCCCTCTCTCTTACAGTCAAATTATGCATATGGTAGAGTTTAACCATGTCTCTTTTATTTAACCTCCAGTCTACACTTTCCATTGTTTATTCTGTTATTAATCTGGATACATTTTACTGAACTGTCTACTAGTTGACAAATTAATGCTTTGTTCTACTTTGACTAGCTGCAGTTTGGCCCACCTATTGACTTTTAAAGTTCCTTTATAATATTTTTCATTTCTCAAATTTTTATTTCATTCTGATCTGATCAATTTGAATTATAAAACCTACACTGCTCTTATGTATCTATAGCCTTTACTCTCACACTACTACCATACCTGCAACAGTTTCAACACCAGATGTATTGGTGTTTATCTCATACCAAGCAATTCTCTGTAACATCAGCTGGGTGTCCTACAATTTAACTCAATTCTGACACCACTTGGAGATAATGTCAGATCCTACAGGTTAAGGACTTAGTCCCACAAGACTGCCCCTCAGTTTAGATGCTAATCGCAAGGAGTAAGTCCCCAGATTACTAAAAACTTCCGTCTAACTTGGCTACAAATAGGTTTTCATGACCTTCTCTTCTTTGGATTTGATTATTTGCCAGAACAGCTCACATAACTTGAGAAATACTTATATTTACCAGTTTATTATAAATAAAGGATATGATAAAGGGTACAGATGAACAACCAGATGAACGGATACATAAGATGAGGTCTGAGAGGTTCTCAAGTACAGAAGCTTCTGTCCCCATGTAATTGGAGTGTGTCAATCTCTTGGTATGTGGTTGTATTCACCATACCCTGAACTTTTGAGATTTTTGTGGAGGCTTCAGCATGTAGCATGATTAATTATTAACTCAACTTTCAGCACCTCTCCCCTCTCTGGAGAATAGAAGGTGGGGCTAAAGTTCTAAGCTTCTAATTATGACTTGGTCTTTCTGGTGAATAGCCCCCATCCAAGCCTGCCAAGTATAATTTCATTAGAACAAAAGACACTGCTATCAAGCAGAAAATTTCAAGAAATTTAGGAGCTCTGTGCCGGGAACCAAAATCAAAAACCAAATATTAAAACTAAAGATGTTCTTAGTGCCCTTATCACCTAGGAAAATGATAAAGATTTTAGGAGCTCTGTGTCAGGAACCAGGGATAGATATAGATATAGATATAGATATAGATATAGATATAG
>NW_006438081.1:41230-50178 GCF_000325575.1 Pteropus alecto | reverse complement strand
AAACTGATATATATACTTTCTATTATTTCACAAGACACCATATGTGTCATGAAATTACCAATATTTTTCTCTATTTTTGAACTTATTAATCATTGTTATTTTAAAGTTTCCCTCTAATAATTCAAATATCCTAATCAACCATGATTCTACTTCTATTGATTGTTTTTTTCTCTGGGTTTTCATTCATTTTGATCCTGGTTTTTTAGCATACCGCACATCATTTTAGTTTTTGATTAGATGCTGGACATCATAGAATACAAATGTAAATGTTCTTGATTATGCTCTCTTTCTTCAAAGAGAGTTAAATTTTCTTTTGATAGATACATAGAAAATCAGCTGGAAATCTTTATTTAGTCAAAGATTTATTTTAGGATTTATTATGGTTATTTTATTTCCATTTTATTATGGTCTTAAATCATGGGCTATGGCTATTTCTTTTAAGGTAGCCCCATCTATTGTTTCAACTAAAAGGAGCTTAGAGTATTGGCGGGGCTTGAACCTGACCCCTGTCACCCCAATAGTGAGTGCCTGCTGAAACCTCTGTCGATCCCTCTAGTCTCCCTGCTACAGTTTCTGCTGTGTCTCTTGATGTCTCATCTTATACGTGTACAATCTAAGAAACTGTCATTAACAGGAGAGTTTGTAGACATATATTTGCCCTCATTTCTATGCAATTTCCTTCTCTTTAAGATTTTGCCCTCAAATTCCAGCCGCACTGACACCTTTGAACTCTGGTGTTTTTTTCTCAATCTGGTAATACTCCCACTTTTTACTCAAATTCTTTCTCTGTGAGAGAAAATAGAAAATGCCTTCAATGAAAAATTCAAAGTGAATGTGGAGACTATCTTATGAGATTCATTTTCTTCAAAGAAAAAAATGCTTCAAGTTTGGCTTGCATTGGTGCTCTACTTTAATTTTAAACAGTTATTTTATGTAAGTCTTTTTTTTTTTTTTTTTCAGATTTCCTACTTGTTTTTCATAGAAGGATTATTCCAATATAAGTTATTCTGTCATATACAGGACCAGATGTCCATTTTTAAATTAAATTCAGTCTGAGAATATCTATTTTGTTTTCTAACAGGTAATAATTATCCGATTAATTAATTGTGAATGATATATGTCTTATTGCCATAAAGTCCTCTTCTTTTGCATTTTTTTTTCCTTTCTAAGCTTTTTTGCTTATAATTCATTATAAAAATACTAGCTCCATAGTCTTTCTCATACAACTCTTTCCTTTTTAATAACTGGGAGACAAATTCTCCTGTTTTTTGCTTTGGTTGAATTTCCTTCCTTGTGATTTATTCCCTCAGAGATTTGTAACATTATTTGTGAGCTCTTCTTCAATGAAAATAACTTTCTCCCTGCCCCCTCCATCCATGAAAAATCTATATACTACAGTAGTTTTCCTAGATAAGTTTTTCTATTGTTGTTGGTATGTTTCCAGTGGTTTCACAAATATACCAGTTTTTCTTTTTTCCATTGTTAATTTATAAACTTGGAATTTTTGCACTAAATAGGTAGTGTAAATTTGGAGCTTGTAGTTAGGTTTAGCATAGCCTTGTGATTTGGATTTCTTATACTATGCCTTTGTTTTCTATCTAGAAACCCAAGAGACATATAGGCAGACATTTTCTAGTCCTCTTTCAAAAATTGAATGATAAATCAAAGATCCTTGTTATATTCAAGTTCTTAGGACCAGTATTCCACTTTCTGTAAGTCTATAGCCATGTATCTTCCATCTTTCTGGATGTTAAAATCCAAGCTTTCAGCCCTAGGTTTAATAGCCAGTAGGCCAACAGAAATATTTACCTCAATTTTCTCTTTTGGCATTGAGTTTCTGCTTTGTTTGCAGAACTTGGAAATTTCTTTTTCTTTTTAAGCTTAGCTATAAAGTTTATAAAATATATTTATCATAGCTTATTTTTTTGTTTGTTTTTAGCAGAAAAGGAATCTGTATTATCTTATTCAATCATGGATCAGTACTCAATTTTAATATTTTATACAGAAACAGAAATATTATATTTTCCAAAACTGTTATAGCTTTTACAAGAAAAAAACCCAATCATTTCTCATCTAAATTTTAGCTAATAATTAAGAAATTAAATGTGATAACTATTTATATCTTAGTCAAATAACACCTCATCAGAAACTTTTAAAATTGTCCCCCTCTTATCTATATGTGATATTTAAAAGTAAAAAAAAAAATGATTCTGTGGAACCTGTCAAACAATGAAGAAACAGAAAAACTAATAAAAGTAAGGTTCCCCAAGAGCAATATGACCTATTTCCAACAGGAAATATATCTGCTTTGCATCTACTGATAAAAGTGCGTCTGCAAATAGTGACATATATACCTCTGTATTAAATACTGTTAATTACTGCATTAATTTAAAACTTCATGAAAGAACACAGTAATCTAATTAATTATACATTCTGACAGGAATCTGGAGACCTCAGCAGGGATGCTATGTGAGTGGATTTCTTCTAATTGGGTACATTTTTTATTGTCATGTGCTAAGACATTGAAATTTTTTTCTCAAATTTCCATTGCCAGTACCCTTCTCAATTTGAATCAAACAACTAAATGTGATCATTGTTTTTTAGTAAATCCATTTGCAAGAAAGAAATATTAGCCTATAGTTCTGCAGTGCCCCTTCAAAACTCTTCTACTGAATGCTGTTCAATGTTTCTAATTATTAATAATATGTCCAGGAAGAAAACATACTCTGACAAACAGATAGCATTTAGGTATCTGGCAATCTGAACAGAAACATTCATGAGGTTCATTAGGTTTGATTTGTTTGTCTAATCTTCTTTCATTGGTAAGTTACTCCATCAAACTTGGAAAAATTAAGATGCCTCTTCATATGTATTTAGTCTCTATATTAATATGTTCATGAATTCTTTAATCAATTTGTGATAATGAGCAAAAGATGCATTAAAGGCATTTTCTCCAGTCATATTTGTTGTTTTAAAAAAAACCTAACTAAATTCACTTGGGCCTTAATTAAGTGCAAATTGTCCTAAAGCTGCCTTAACTACATTTGTATTACGTTCAACTGAAGAGTCATCCACTATTCTCCAGTTCTAAATTATCTAAAAAGCAACTTGGTCCTTTCCTCAAGACTAAGAAGGATTTCCATAGGATACATGGAATCAGCTGAAGTGGCTGAAAAATTTAAATACTTTCTAACAATTTTAATTTTTCCTCTACAATATCAATGTGACAGAATAGTGAAAAAGTGAAGATTAAGCACGTTGTGACCAATTCCTCAAATCAATGAAATTCCCTCTCCTCTATTCATGACTATTTTCCCTTTCTTTTCCTCCCATTGTACTTTAAATTCACTTTATTATTATTATTTTTATTAATTACTCCAACTACCTTATCAATGTCTTCTGGTCACATTGTATTGTATGCTACTGAATGATAAAGATTCTGACACATCTTTGTCATATATATAACCACTTGAAAGATTGGAAATCGAAGAGACAATAACACATTTTTGGTAAACTTCTATTGTAAAGCTTCTCCACTTTGAATATCTATGAATGTTTAAAAGAGGAGAAAATGTCATTAGTGGAATCAGAGTGGGGTTGTTATTTAACATCCTAGAAAAGTATATAAAAATATATACACAACAGTAATATTAACTTTTATTAAGTTTTAGTTCTTTTCTTCTAGTTTGCAAGAAGCCAATGGTAGAAAAAAACAAAAAATAATAAGTGAGTAGTGAACATTTAATTAAACACATTTCTCTCTAGTATTTAATTTATTTTTTTCTACTCTGTAGCATTTTTTCTTGCTGCTTGTTCTATCTAGAGAATGATAGGTTACTGATAGATTTTTTTAATCCCAACAAGATTGTGTTGACTCATTTGCAAAAGTTAGTTTTGCAGCCAATTTCTCCTTTTCTCTTCCCACAGAGTGAGAAGCTGGAAATAGTCTGTTACGAAATAATAATGGAATACCCGTGGCTCTTACAAATCTCAGGCAGAGAGAATTTATGTTAGGTCACTGTCCACGCATAATCCTAAACACACTGGACCCTAAATAAAGTGTATCTGGAGACTAAGTTGCCAGCCACTCTGCTACATGCAGAGTAGTTTTTAGATCACCGGCCAAGAAGAGTTTAGTTCCACTAGCTTTGAGATGGTGTGAAAGAGCTCTAGTTGGTACATATAGCAGAAGAGCAATGAGAGTTTATTTTCTTTTGGCTACAGGACAGAATATGGAAGAAAATGGAAAGCAATTTTTTAAAAATTCTACTGTGTGTATGTATGTGCATGTGTGTGTATGTAATCTTTGCTTTTGTGCCCTAAATGTGAAACAATAATGTTGTTGGCTACTTATCCATAAATGTCCAACCTAATTCTCACGTAGGAGAGTTATAAAATCCCTAGATTTAATTTTTAGTTGATTTCAAATCAGTATTGATCGCTTACTAGGTTAAAAATTATTGAATACACTTAATGTTAAAAACTACTTAAACGATCACTCTGGCTACTCATTTTTAGAAATAGAAGATTTTTAAACTTGTCATGGTCACATTCCCTTCGTTGTCATAATAAAACTCCTTTTTCTCATGCATCCTGTATTTTATTTTTTCATTACACAAAAGGCCTTCTGAGAAACAGTATCTAAAAAAGATTTGTTAATATATTTGGCTTAATATTAATTAGGATATGGAAATACAGAGATCTCATTTTCCATGTGCAAATGGATTTTTATACATGTATGTCACTTCTATTACTCCGTGAGTTTCTTGAGGAAAAGCCTGGGTATAAATCATCTTTTTAGTTCCAATGTGCAACACACCTTTTAGCATATAACATAACATGTACTTTATATATTAAAAAAATGATGAATGAATGAATTAATCATTCACTTTCATAAGAAGTTATATAGGTGTTTCTATAAATAAGGCAGAGTCGTACTAATCAGTATCATGATTAGCTACTAATCTAAGATACTACTTGCCCTATAATTTTAAATTAGTAATATTTTTATCGAATGGCAGATGTTTCTAATTACTTAATTTTCTTTAAAGTTTAAATCAGAAACTTTACTCTGAAAAGTTGTTTTAAAGTAAGTTATCATTCTACTTAATTCTATAAGAAATAGTTTGGGGCAGGGAAATATTGACCTTGACTGGTAATCTAAAACTCATCCTATTTAAATAAATTGATATCTTCTCTGAGAAACCCTTTTAGCAGGTTACCAACAAAGATACATGACTCATTTGAATTTCAAGTCTTTTACATTTTCCTATTCATCTTCTAATGGAGAGTAAGTAATATCCTAAATGCTGGCAACCATAGGCCACTCTTAGCCAACTCTTATAATCTGAAAATGTCTTGATTATATACATATATATATATAATCAAGTTGGGATAGAGATACTATTATAGATCAAATTATCTCCCTTTAGCTAAGGAGAATGTAAGGTTTTCTGGGGAATAGATTGCAAGCGACTGTGACTGAGGACATCATAAGAAGAGATGCATATTCTGTGAGTAGTTATGGACATTTTCTTCTTTTCCTGAATGCAATAATAAACATTTAGATATGGAAAAATAAACACTCGTATTAATATTTAAAATGTCAGTCTCAAGAAATTAGCAAATCATTAGGACGCTTTATCGTAATATAACTTTAGAGAAAAATACAGATAATATATATTATGTAAAATGTTTCAATTGACTGTTCAAGAATCTTAAATAATTTTTGAATAAAAGCAAAAGTCATCCTCAAAGTACATATAAAAAAATGTGATCGATAAAATTTTGGCAACAAACAGAAATTGTTAAGATCAGTTTATTCCAAATGGATTAGCCATGGCTTCTTCTGCTTGAGTTGAATGTCATGTACATGAATTTTAAAAATTTAAATATTCGTTAATCTGCAAATGTTACTGTGAGTAGCCTATATAGTAGAGTATTTGCTCATACACAATTAGAAAAAGATCTAAGTGCACAATTAACAGATCGTAATTCATGAAGTTTTTACTTTAATAGAAATTTTAATATATTGAAAATGTTAACTTTCTGAAATCTATTTTTGAAGAATATGCTGTGTATTACTGGTGATATCAAATGTACTTCAGAAGACATTTTTCCCTTTTGCTATTGACAAAGAAGTCTGTATAAACTTCAGTATGGATTGTGTTAATTTGTTTTATATTCATAAATTTATCCAATTATCTAACTGTTAGTTAACATTCTTCTTCGGGGACTCCGCAATATGCCAGATGCTGTACTGAGTGCTAGGGATACAAAGATGAATAATAATCTGTTTTATTAGGATGAAAGATGTGGGAATAAATAAAAGACAAATTATAAATACTATAAAAATTCTGTGAAAACTCAGAACATGTGTCCAGGAAAGGTACCATACAAGTGGTACTAGAGCTGGTTCTTGAAGAAGTAGGAACTGTTCAGGTTAAAAAAAAGCAGGGTGGGGTGGGGTGGGGGATGGAATTGAGGAAAAAGATAGTTCATGTGCAAAGGCCCTAGATATTTAAGGGCAAGAAGTTCGAAGAGCAATAAAAATTTTATTATGGTTGCCTCAGAGAGTGATCAGTTTGTTAGCTAATTAAATGTGGTGCTTTCAGGAAGAGAAAATTTTAAATTTGATCCTCCAGGGTTTACTTACAAAACTGAGGAGATGATGAAAAAAATAATAATAATTCTACTAATAATACATAAAGTTTGGGGGAGAAATTAACGATTTTTGTTTTCTACGTGATTAGTTTAAAAAATTTGGAAATAGCCAAATGAAGATGTCCAGAAGGTCAATGTAAATAGTTCTTGTTTTTCATAGAAAACAAGTTGTTTGATTGTTTTGTTTGTTTTTGACCAACAATGGAGAAATATTGTGCTAACAACTAAAGTAGGGTTTCTCAACTTCAGCACTGTTAAAATATTGGGACAGATAATTCTTTGTTGTAGGGGCTGTTTATGCATTGTGGGGCATTTAGCAGCATCCCTGGCCTTAACCACTAGATGCTAGTTGTATTGGCTCCCAAGCTGTGACAACCAAAGATGTCTCCAGACATTGCCAAATGTCTCCTGAAGGATGGGGGAATGGTGCAAAATAACCTCCACTTGAGGACCACTGCTCCAGAGAAATGAGCATTCTTAAAGGTAAGGGATTACCTTACACATATGACAAGATAGAGTGTAATTAAAATTTAGCTATTTAAATAAGATGGTAATCCATGGGATTAGATTAGTCACTGACAACTTTCCCAAACAAACAGAATTTGAACTTGACAAAAATACAACAACTACAGGTGCATAAATGAGTGCACAATGGAAAGACGAAGAAGAAAAGGATCGTGACAAAAGTAATATATGGATATATGCCAAAGAAAAATTACCAGAAATATATATAATATATATTAAGAGACGTTCAATGAAAATCCATTATAAATTTGAAATGAGGTACTAGTCTCAGGAATACTATGATACTAATGAAGACAGAAAGAAAAATTAAATGCTCTAAATTTGTCTTATTCCTTAGAATTTTAAGATATTATTTGTCCAAATTAGCTTTAACCGTTTTTCTGATTTAAAAAATTATACAGCATTTTTAATATTTCATTTAGACGTTCAATGAAAATCCATTATAAATTTGAAATGAGGTACTAGTCTCAGGAATACTATGATACTAATGAAGACAGAAAGAAAAATTAAATGCTCTAAATTTGTCTTATTCCTTAGAATTTTAAGATATTATTTGTCCAAATTAGCTTTAACCGTTTTTCTGATTTAAAAAATTATACAGCATTTTTAATATTTCATTTTGAGAAAACTGATACACACTTATAAAAAATAATGCTAAGATTTTATATAACCTTTACCCAGTTGCCTTAAAGAAAACATCTTGCAATACTATAGTAAAATTACAACCAGAAAACCAACGTCATGTACTCAAGATACAGAACATTTCCATCACCATGAGAATCTCTCTTGTTGTCCTTTTATCACCACATACATCCCCCTTCTCATCTGTCTTTACCTCCGTTCAATCACTAATCTATTTTCTGTTCCTAATTTTTTGTCTTTTTAGGAATGTTATATAAATGGCATCATATAATGTGTAACATTTTGGGATTTTTTTCCACAGAGCTTAATCTCTGGAGAGTCATCCAGCTGTTGCATGGATCAATTGATAATTATGTTTTTATTGTTTAGTATTACTCCACAGTATGGATGTACCACAGTTTATTTTTTGAGCCAGTTTTTAATGAATTTTTGACTATTACAAGTATAGGTGCTATGAAAATGCATGTACAGGTTTTTGTATGGGCATCAGTTTTTATTTCTCTGTGATAAATGCCCAGTAGTACAATTGCTGGGTTGTATGACAGTCATCTGTTTAGTTTTATAGAAACTGTCAAACTACTATCTATGTACTTTTTACATTCCCATCAACAAATGTTTAAGTTTCTCCATATCCTCACCTACATTTAGTGTTATTGAGACAGGACATCATTTGTAAAATTCTTAATCTTTTAGCAGGAAATGAAATGGGACATCTCTTGCAGAGTTAATCTTTTTAGTAAACCTAGTTAAGTTTTCTTCCCTCCTTTCTTTGGCAAAAGGCTCTCTCTCACAAATCTTGATAATTGCCCTGGTGACTCAGATCTTCTGGCTATTGATAAGGGTCATCAGCCCATTATTAAGCAGAAATGGTGGTAAGCCAGGCCGGGCCCTTTGACTCTGATGGGGGGAGGGGACTTTAAGCCAAAAGTCTTTCTTTTTACTCCTTAAGAAACATATTAACCAAACCCGTTTCCCTTCACTCACTTAATAGGCAAATCAATAACAGAAATTAATAGATGTATGATTTAAATAATGAGTTTGTATCTTCTTTTCCTTGTCTAGGGACTTAGCTGGCACTTTAGCAGGAAACCCAAGACCCACTCTGACTGAGGCAGAAA
>NW_006438081.1:36607-40842 GCF_000325575.1 Pteropus alecto | reverse complement strand
CAGCATTCTAATAGGATGCATATGCCCAGAAGTTCATTAATATCATTATAACAGACTGAATTCTGGGAACAAACATGCGCAGAACGCAAAATGATGAATCACTGTGTCCTGTCAATCTTAATAATCAATCAAGGAAGCCCACTCCTCTAAGAAAAGTAACCACTCACAGCAAAAAGAGATAAAAACCCTGAAGTCTTTGTTACCAGGCCTTTTGAGCCACACTTCTCTTGCTCAAGGTCTGCTACCACGTCTGGAAGTGTACTTTCCTTTCTAATAAAACTTTTCTTTCCTACTGTGTTTCAGTGTCTTGCTCAATTCTTTGTTCGAGACATCAAGAACCTGGACAATGCGCCAGGAGAGGACTCCACTCTCCGGTAACAGAACTATGTTGAACACCTTTTCATATGCTTATTTGTCTTCTGTGTATTTCCTTTAGTGAAATATCTATGCCTTTTGCACATGTTCTAATTGAATTGTTTGTCCTACTTTTGTGGGTTGTGGTTTCATTGGCAGATTAATTTCTAGAGCAGTTGTGATGTTACTTTGTTCTGCTTGGCTTGTCTGGTGCTGTTGTAGCTGCCAGCCCCCGATAGACACACGGACCACCAGAAACCAGTGAATTATAGAAAACACACTCTTTATTCAGCCAGCTGGGTCTGCCAGGGGTACACAGACCCCAAATTAAGCAGCCCCAAAATGTGGAGGTACAGGGTTTTTAAGCCCTAAATCCCATTCCTCATTCTGTCTTAAACACAAAGGTCTATTTTTCTTCTATTTACTAACTGTCAACCCACAGGTCGGTTGTCAAGCGGGGGTACAGAAGCAGAAAGCTTATTGTTAGAATGTTATGTTCCTATGGGTGATGACCTATGTTCCCATGGGTGATAGCCAAGCAGCAATTAGCTAGCACAGTGCTGCTAAGGCTCCCACTGGTCCCTGACAAGCAGGGCATTCTGGTGCCTCTAAGTTAGGGAAGAGAGCCTCTAGCTCACATTGTGAAGAGTGTGGGGCTGAAACTGCTTCTGGAGGATTCTCTTTGCCAGTTTCAGTGTCTGACCTCTTCCTTCATATCTCATGGCAGGGGTAGGATACCTCAGCCACAATGGTGATGTTCAGAAGGGAGAGTATTTTTCTTGCCCACTATAGTCAGTGAGGTCCTTACTGGTGTTGCAGGCTGGCTTGGTATTATTGTCAGGACTCTTGTTCTGTACAGAGAGGAGTCATGAGCCTACCTGGTCTATCAACTCTTACTTGGTTTGGGCTCAGGAAATGCTGGTCTAGGTGGCTTGCATCTGTTGGTTGTGATGCAGGACAAAGCAAATTCTCTCAAGTGAGTAGAACTCAAGCCCTGTACCAAGAGAGTTCTTTGCTGAGCTCAAGAAAGAATTCAATGCATGCCAGGGTTGGAGTCAAAGGGAACATTTATTAGAGAAGAGAAATAGCAAAGACAAGCGAAAGCAAAGACAAAAAGCCAAGACAAGAGAACAAAAGCCCTCTGAGTGTCAGAGAATCCAGTTTATATATCATTCTTAATTTCTGTGAATTACAGTTTAAAGACTTTGTTTACCCATTTTCCTTTGATATGGGCATACAATGAGAAGGGATAAGAGCACGTAGCATGAAAAGGTAAAATTATGTAGCATGAATGGCCTACTGACAATTCCCAGCCTTTGATCCATGAGTTCCCCATGGTTTTAGCCATAGGAAATGAATAATTTTATTTTATGTAGGTCTGCTAGTTAAAGACTCTGTTTTCCCTTCAGGGTGTGGGGTAATAGGTTGCAAGTAATCCCAGCAGAAATCTTCCTTTGTTCTTCAGGTGTCCTCCTGGACTGGCTGCAGGGCAGATCAGCATATTGCAGTCTCTGAATGTAGCTTGATTTAACATTTTAATTCTCTTGATTCCTTCCTACATTAGTGGGGAGGACATAAGGCCTACCACTGTGTTGTTCCTCAGTCTTTGGGTCTCCTTTCCTTCTGAAGGTTTTATGATGCATTGTAATCATTAACAGGTTTTACTATTAATCTTAAATGGCCAATTGAGACAAGCAATTTTGAGACTGTTCTTCCACCACTGATCAAGACTGGGGTGACAGGTATTGGAAATAATATTCATTTAGCCTCTGAGCTTTCCAGCTCCAGCTGCCTTCTCATCCACTGCTTTGATGACACCACAGCCACTGTCCGACTCACGTCAGGAACAGCAAAATGGCCCAGAGGACAGAGAAGCTCTCACATACATGGGCTTGCCAGAAACCATATCAACAATGTTTTTAAAGTTATTTTTTTTTTCTTTTTATCACCCTTCTACACATACCTTTCTGTCTCTCTCTCTCTCTTTTTTTTTTTTTTGCTCTTCAGGCCACAAATACTCTTCAGCTACTTACAATTTTTCATTGACCTGAGTCCACTCAGCCAAACCAGCCTTATCTTCAGGTTCTTCATTCTCTAACCTTCCACAACCCCCCAAACAACTTGTTTCAATTTACTAATTTTATTTGTTGCTTGATAATAGGTCTGATTGAGTAAATGTATAAATGTTTATAGGACTCTGTAGCTGAAAAAAAAAATCATATATGGTTTAATTTTACATATGAAGGAGAAATAATATTTATTGAAAATTTGTTTTGGACCAAATACAAATATTTTATTTGCCATTATTCCCTTTAACCTTTAAAACTCCTAGATTTAGGTAAATTAAAATTCAATAGAATTTGCATTTTCAAAGAGGAATGTGTCAATCTAAATGATTGGGTGTCTCTTGGGAAATTTTCAGTTTTGTGGGGCAGAGGGTGACATGAATGTCTCTTTCAAATTATGCCACAAACATGTCAATCCTGGCTCCTTGTATGTCTTAGATTTATTTTTTTTAAGTTAGCACTTGTTCAGGTTTTTTTATGTTTTTATTTTTATCCCCATTTGTTATGAGCCCCACAGATTCCTACTTCTGGCAGTACTTACCCACCATTAGTAAAAACAAATGATGAAATCGACAACCAGTCCTCATTCTTAGAAGGATAACCTGATTGCCTTGTTCATGTAACCCACCTCATTGTCTCTCATGACAAAATTAAAGCTTGAATTTACTCCTGTGTATTTATATATGCTTACTATTTTTATCATTAAGAAGATGCTTGTATCTATTCTAAAATATGTGCATTACCATATCCTTTTAAAACTTGCCAGCTACATAAATATAATTAAACAACCTGTTGACGTTAAAAAGTCTTGCACTCAGGTCTCTTATAGACTTTTATATACCCTGGAGACTATTCTTTTGACATTTTGATTCATGGACCTTGTTTTTCTCTATGGAATTTCCTCACAAATGTCTCCAAATTACTATGCTCTATAACGTATTAACTTGAATCCTCAGGAAGTGGATGTCTGGTAACTGAAGGTAAATCTAGACATACTTTTTGTTCTCCTGACTTGTTAAAAAGCTTTTAAAAAACTCCCTATGTTAGAAATAAAACAATTGAGTTCAGAGAGGTTAACTTGCCCACGTTTAAACAAAGAGGCAAGGATTGAATTATTTTTGAATTTAGTAGATCAGTAATTTTAAAGTTATGCTTTTTGGAAGCTCATATGAAGCCTAGTACATGTATTTATAATTCTGTGTGTGTATGTTGAGGGAAAGGGGATGATAGTAACCACTACTCCTAATAAATAAGATGATCATAATACTAGTATATAACAGAGCATTGTTGTATAATGTAATTCACAAACTCTTAAAAAATACGATGTTTGTTTAAGAATGCTTAAGTAATTTTTGGATAAACTTTGATATGACTGAGCTTTTCTGGGAAACTAGTGACCAGGTACCTACTTTAGACTCCAGCAAGAAGGGACCATGCCCTAAACTACTGTGTTTTAGAGGGTCCCACTCTGGCTCTCCTATGGCCATGCCTCTCCACAGTATTAGGAATCCACAGGTCAAGAAGACATGCCCATCTGGGTACCTAGCCACTACTTCTTTTCTAAGCTATGCTATATCTACTAGAATCTGGAATATTCTCTGCCCAAGTGGCTTTTAATTTGCTTTCAACATTATTACTCTTTTTTCCTGGTCCCATCTAACTAAGGTAGGACGGTCTTCTGATTTGTACATCTCTAGGTCTGAGGTAGCTGAAGGTCAAGGTGGAGGTGTTAACAGAACTTACACTTGTAAATTGGGGTGTCCACAATTCTGTGTGAAAGGCTCCTTGAGATAAAATTGAGATAACAGGGGTAGG
>NW_006438081.1:20358-36581 GCF_000325575.1 Pteropus alecto | reverse complement strand
CTCTCCTGGAATTGCCACTTTTTTGGTACAGGAATCCTAGGAGTCTGATTATTCTAAGTTATAATCTCACTTTCCAGATCTTTATAAAAGTTTATTTTGTCATGAAGAATATATTGATTTATTTTTAGCTTGGTTTGCAACTTTTAAATATCTAGACATATGGTATGTGGACTTCAATATGTATTCATGCCTCTTTTCCTGCTAATGTTATGGGTAAGTTTTCTGGTTCTTGCCTCACCTAGACTATCATCTTAATGTCAGACATTCTTGTATCCAGTTAACAATAGCTATATAACAATATTCTTTTGTTCTATACAATGTCTTTACCAGGAGGTTTTCTTTGAATTAACCTGCTTTAGTCTCTTTCTTTATAAATTTGAAATAAAACTTTGGCATATACTTATACTTACATGTAACTATATTGAATAAACAATTTTAAATAATCCAAACCCCCATTTTAACTAGTTGCATTCTGTTTTTAATCTATATTATATTAAACATTTTGGATAATAGTTCTTTTGACCAAAAGTTTTTATAGCCAAACAAAATAAATTGAAATCTCCACAGTAGAGCATACTATGCCTAGAATATAAATAGACAAATGGATTAATGGACGGAAGGATGAGAGGATGGATGAATGGATAGATGAATAAACAGAGATAGATTTTTTTTTAAAGTAATTTCTGGTCAGTGTAGGTGTTTTGTCCTAAGCAAGGTCCAAATTTACAACCTACAGACAATGATGCTAATGCAGCAATTCCTGTGACATAATAGTGTATTAGCATAGATAGAGACTAGATTTTAGGTTCATGTAGTTCTAAATTGAAATTTTTACTCTGCTGTTAACTAACTGTGGCATTTTAACAACTTACAAACACTCTGAAATTTAATTTTCTCACTGTAAAATGGAGAAAACATACTGATTTCTCTCCATAGGAGAGCAATTGGTTCTAAAAGTGTTGCTTATAAGTATTAGAAATCTTATTGTTCACTGTAATTTAAATAATATCTACAAGGTTTTAATTAATTAAAAAGTGAATTCAAGCATCAAACTCACAATAGACTGCAATATGCATTCATAATTGTAGTGTGTACAAATCTGGAGTATCAGTCATGCCAATAAACAGCATATTTCACAACTTATTTGGAAGCCAGGTAAATTATCATAAAATAGTAGCAATCTTCTAAAAGATTTGGCGATTGTTCTTGGACAAAAGATCGACTTGGTTTTAGAAAGGAAAATCCACTATATTTTAATATAAGAACATAGAATGTGAAAGCACATTAAGATGAGATTAAATCAATTTTTGTGTGTGTGTGTGAAGACTAGGTAAGCTAACATGTTAAACATTTGCTACGGTGCGCATTTCATAGTAGCTGATCAATAATATTTTATTTTTTTTATTCTCAGAAACTCAATGTTCATGATGAACACAATTTTTCATCATGTAATAAGATACCTGAAATTCTCCCACAGGAAGGAGTGAAATTTGAAAATATTTCATTTTCAAAAATCTATTAAAATGCTCATCTTTCTAGGAGGTCTAACATCTTAACTATTTATAAGGTAATATTTTTGTAATAAGAAATTTACTGATAAGATGAGAGGAAACCACTGGACAGTACTTTTGGTTAGTGTGTGTGTGTGTGTGTGTGTGTGTGTGTGTGTGTAGGATAATAGGAGGAAAACTATGAAAGCCATATCAATAAATTTTTAAAATACCCTGTAGTCAGTGAGGATTAAACCACTATAATGAAAGAAATGTCATGATCAGATTTAATTATGGGGACATTGAGGAGTTTATAAAATAAAAGCAAGGAAATTGAGGACAGAAGATCAGTGATGAGTTCATTGGCTAATTCAGGCCATATGGGATGAGAAACTTAAATATGGGTCTCTGGAGGGATGAGAAAATATTTGGGAAACATTTTGAAGTGAGAACTCATAGAACTTCATAATGACTTAGTTAAAAGGGGTTAGAGTAATAATGAGTTGATTTATTTGACTTTTTTTTTTTTAATGATGAAACTACCCGAAGAATAGATTAAACATGTAAGATGATACCAACACATAAAGGCAGATTGAAGAATAAAGGTAACAACTTGATAAAGAACAGTGGAAAGTAAACAAGGTATAAGTTACAATGGCCAAGCAAGGAGAGAATTTTAAGAATGAAGTTTTCAGGAGAGTCATATTTCTGTCAGTGTCAAAATAGTTTAGATTAGTACAAGAAATATCATTAAGTTTGATAGGATGTATTCATGAACCCATTTAAGAGATGGTCACTATTTTGGTGTAAATCAAATGTAGATTACAGTGGTTTGAGAATCAACTGAAGAAAGACTAAATAACAACAAAAGGAGTAAAAGGCTTTAATCTGATGATGGGAGGAAGAAGAAATATTGAATGATACTTGATATTGAGAAATAACTGAAAAATATCTTCTAAGGCAAATTAATTCTGCTACAGAGTAATTAGGTAAGAATTCAAAATTTCTGAGGTTTTTAATTTGGAATATCTTTCTCATAGTCCAAGCCAAATTTCTAATTCTAATAATGCCATGACATTTGGGCATTATTGGTGTTACTTAACCAAGCTTCTTTCACATCTGCCCTTTTCAAGTGATTGGTGATATGGCTTTTAGCATGTTTCTGTTTGTCTCTACTAATTTTTTCAATGTTCCTGTGCTAAATCAATATTCACTACAAATTAATTATACTATGCCATTATAATAACAATAATGATTTTGTCAGGTGTGCGAAACAAAAGAAAATTACAAATTTCATCACTATCGAATAATCCTACTTTACTTCCCTACTGCTTCTCAGAACAATATTGCATACGTATTCCTCTGTAACTCTGTTCATGTTATTCTTGTTTTGTATGTCATTTCTTTTTTTTTTTCTTATATTCAAATCCCACCCCTTTTTTCAAGGTAGGCTCAAGCCCCATATCATTTGTAAAGCTTCCTGTGAGTACCCTAGCCTACTGGATCCCTTCTCTGACCTCTTATAATATTTAACAGAGTATAAAAAATTACTCATGATTATATGTTATTGTCTGTTTTACCCACTTGGATTTATGCTTGCATATCTCTTTTTACCAACTAGATCATAAACTCATTAATGGCAGTGAGATAATCTTATGGTCCCTTAGTCCTGGGCTCCAACACCCACTCCAAATCTTCCTTCAGTTATTATAAGTATACAGAAAAGTGTTAGGCACAAAGAAATCATTGATCAATACTTTTTTAGCACCCTGAAGTAGATAAATCATCAAGTATAGAAGCATAGAGAACCTAAATCAGACAATTTTCCTTATCAATACTTCTAAATTCTGATATATAATAACTTTGGGGAAGATAAAGAATGATGTATATATGTGCATAAGCTGAGATTTTCAAGATGATATAATACTTTAGTAATTATTTTAGAAATTTTATCAGCATAAAACCATATTATGTTTACAGCTGGAAATGTACAGTTGAATTCTCAATGTCTTTAAATAAGTTTGATATTTTTTCTCATAAAGAGAGAAATATGAAACATCTCTAAACATCTTGAAAATAACAAATTGCAATAGTATACAAAACTTAACACCCAATCTTACCTGCCATTCAACTAAACTGTCCTATAAACACAATATATTCTAATTTAAAATAGATTTCAAAGGTTAATTTGAATAACTTTATATGGCCCCAAACATAATAGATCATTTTTGTACATTATATTAGTTCCCTTTTACAATCTCACACTTGAAACTGTCAGTTTTAAATTACAAATGCACAGAACTATCTAAAACACCTTAAAATAGCTAGAAAACATGTCTAGCTTCCAAATGAAAACACAATATAAGGCTACATGAAGGTGAGTTGCCATTTTGAAAAAGTATGGTAAATTTCTTAGTAAAAACTTTGAGTTAGACACATTTGTTTCATTTTCATCATCTCTTTTGGTGGTTCCAACTTTCATATTTCCTTGGCTTTTCAGTACTTTTTCTCTTACCACAAATATAACCATAAATGGATGTTATGTGATCTCATGGTTCCTCTAGCTTTCCATATGAAGTAATAATATGTTTTGGACCTTACTTCCTTTTATTGGTCTCCCATCAAAATTTACTTTTTTTTCACACTCTCAGACATCATCTCTCTGAAAATTATCAGTAAGATGTTATCTAAACAAATTACTCTGATGTAATACCATAACTTAACTCAATCAAAATGCAAACACCAGGAGCTCCTCAGGGAATCAGTGGAATAGTTATATCTGCAGCCCATAGCAGAAGCTTTGGTTGGTGGGAGATTAGTGCATTTTTTCATTGAGGGGATATGTGGCATCCCCCAAACTCAGGACTAATATAGATAATGAGCTGTCACAAAGCTTCCTTTGACAACTATAGTTATAATGAACCAGAGTGATAACCCTCCAAAGTTAAGGATCCATTAAAGATGAGACAAAAAGAAAACCTTAGGAAAAAGAAGAAAAGGGAAATTTTAAAACAAAGGGCTAATTTTTAACACTTGACTATCCTTTATTATTACAGTTCTTAAATTTAGGTGTACATTCATCATTTGTGTAGCTTGTTAAACATAACAATTTCTGGCCTCCACCTTCTGAGATTCTGATTCAATACATCTGGTGTGTAGACCAGGAATTTGTATACTTTTTATAATTCCCTAGATAATTCTAATATAGGTCATCTGAGAAATGTACTCATACAAAACCGAGGTATAATTATAAGTGTATATAGATCTGTCTTGCCATGTTTTCTGTCATTTTATTTTTGTCAAATGTAACCTTCTCTGACAATTATCTTAAACTGTAACCTCATTTAGTCCTAAGGAAATTTCTCAAGTCTGATTAATCATCTTTGATCAATTTTTTTTTTAAATGCAGCTATAACAATTAAAAAGAATCCCAGAAACTTCAGCTCCTTTTAGAAAAGAAAATTAAATGTTTGTGAATTATTTCTCCAAATAATATGAAAGAGTACTATGGAAAATTAAAGCAAATCAAATATAGGTTCTCTAATATATAATTTATTTTTATTTACTTTAGCATTCATAATGCAATATACTTCTATACATTAATTTTAAACAACACCCTTGGGTGACTCATTTGTCCTATTCAAGAATGCACACTCCAGAATTGATTAGCTAGCATTTTCATAAAGGACCACACTATGGAGGTAGCTACTATTAGTGCTTCCATTATCATTATCTCTGATCAACACAGGGGTTTTTGTTAATTAGCAGACTGGACGTAACAAATGAATATTCATTTGTGAAATTCAGAATATTCCAGATATCTAGATTGGCTAGATATATTTTAGAGTCAGTGTCACTGTCTTATCTTGGGTTCTCACAGAAAGCAGAAACTATGAATTTGTGTCCAGGTCGATTATTCTTGGAAATGATTCCAGGACATGTGAGTGGAAAATAAGGAAGAGTGAACTAGAGAAGGAAGGAGAGCCAATAGCAGGGTGCATTACTGAGCTGATAACTTCTGTGGGCAACTAGGGATCAATAAAGCTAGAGCTCTTTGAGAAACTGGGCAGATTGTGCCTGAGAAATATCTATTTGAGGGATGAAAGAGAAGAGTATTCATCCTCTGGATCTCATTCTCTGTAAGATGCTACTACATTTGTCCAGGTTTGAGCATGAGAAAAGTGCTGAGCAAGCTTCTGCAGGCATCCTTTATCATAGATTTAGTGAAGCCCTGGGGCAGACTGTGAGAGACAACATGGTTCAGCCAAAAAGTGATGCTGTCAGTTTGCATCTACATGAAGCTGGTTGCCTAAGTAGTAGATGGAGTAAAGGCTGAGCTGAGAGGATATGAGCTGGGAAATAAGTGATGTCTGATTTATCTATCTATGCACGGGTCATGTAGAGACTGTTGAATGGCACAGTGGTTGTTACAAATGGATTTTCACTAGCGAAATTTCTAGAGTTCAAAATATGTGCATTGTATAGAAGTCTTTTAAGGTTATTATTATACTTTCGTACACAAGGTATATATATTTAGTGATCTCAGTGGCCTAGAGCATTAAAGATGACTACTTAGGTTTGATTTCTAAGTGATTCTGTGTCTAGGTGCTGACTTTTGAGGACTTTTGGTTACCACACTCTGAATAGACAAAAGTGAATTGCTTCATGTAAGGTGATGTTAGAGCACTTAAAAGGAAAAAAATATTTGAGATTAATTTATCTTACATTTCGGGTCTGTTTGCTAACAAATATCTGTATATGTGGCAGATTTTAGCCTGAGACATGCTTTCATTTCATGGGATCAAATTGTGAAATTATTTTAGAAATACAAATATGCCTAATCAAAAACTATTATCAATAACAACCACTTATCATGAGATTAAATGTCAGATACTTGAATTCAAGGTGAGGTTTTGAAAATATTTTGTTGATTTGGCTGGAATAAAAATAATAGCCCAAATCTTGCCCTACCAACCAACCCTCCTTAATACAAAGCTCTAAATAGAACTCTAAAACAAAAGGAAAGTAGCAAACTTAAAATCAAAATACAGCTTTATTATTAGTTGATCCTATGCCCAATATTTTCAATGAATAGAAAAGACGAAGCTTGCTTGGCACATGTTATTTAATCTTGAGGACTAAATGGGACAATATTTTTTTTTTAAGCCAAATATTAGAATCCTATCACCTCTTGGTGATCTGATATATTTTAAATCCTTGCAGAGTATTATACTCAGAAAGATAAAAAGTTTCCTGAACGAGCCTGATCCCATCTGATCTTGGAAGCTAAGCAGGGTCAGGCCTGGTTAGTACTTGAATGGGAGACCACCTAGGAAGACCAGGTGCTGTAGGTGAAAAAAATAAAAAATAAAATAAATAAGAGATCGTAAGCTGACAAGGTCTTTGCAATCTGTGAGGTCAACCAAGGGTTATCTCGCCTAAAAACCATTAAAAATAAATAAATAAATAAATAAATTTAAGTTGGTGTTTCTGAAACTTTTTTGACCAAGTCAACCCTTGTCCTCCCCCACAGTACCACATCTTAGAATTTTTTTTTTATTTTTTACTGAGGTAATATTGGCTAATAATATTATATAAATTTTAGGTATACAATATTATAATTTGATATCTGTATACTCTACTGGGTGTTTACCACCAAAGTTTAATTTTCATCCATTATTATATATTTGACCCCCTTTACCCATTTTGCCCTCCCCTTCCTCTCTGGTAACCACCATTCTGTTGTCTGGGTCTATGAGTTTGTTTTTATTTTGTTAGTTCATTTGTTAAGTTTTTCTTTTATATTCCACATATGAGTGAAATTATATGTTTGTTTTTTGTTCTCTATCTGACTTATTTCACTTAGCATAATACCCTCAAGATCCATCCATGTTATCTCAAATGGCAATATTTCATCTTTTTTAATGGCTGAGTAGTATTTTATTTTATCTATATCTACATCTATATCTTATCCATTTATTTATTGATAGACACTTAGATTGTTTCCATATCTTGGCTATTTTGTAAATAATACTGCAATGAACAAAGGAGTACATATCTTTTTGAATTAGTGTTTTCATATTTTTTAGATAAATACCCAGAAGAGAAATTGCTGGATCATCTGGTAGTTTTACTCTTAATATTTTGAGAAACCTCCATGCTGTTTTCCACAGTGGCTGCACTGATTTACAATCCCACCAACAGTATCCTAGGATTCCCTTGGCTCCACATTCTCTTCAACACTTATTATTTCTTGTCACTTTAATAATAGCCATTATATAGCGAGGTGATGTCTCATTATGATTTTTACTTGCATTTCGCTAATAATTAATGATGTTGAACAGCTTTTTATGTGCCTGATGCCCATCTGCATATCTTCTTTAGAAAATTTGGTGAAATTTGGTCCATTTACATTTAAGGTGATTGTTGATATATGAAAACTTCTTCCTAATATTTTATCTTTTGTTTTCTGATTGCTCCCTATATCCATTGTTTCTATCCCCTTGTGTTTCTGTCAGTTATTTCAGTTTGGTGGTTTTCTATGTTTTTTCCCCCAATTTCTTTTTTTTTTTCTGTTTTGTGTATTTTTGTTTTGTGGTTACCATGATGTTAGCATAAAATGTGTCCTAGATAAAATAGTCTTATTTCTTCTGATAGCATCTTATCTTTATTTATCTATACAAGTTCTATCCTTTTCCTCCTCTCCTTTTATGTTTTTGTTGTCACAAAAACATAAATGTTGTATGTTTATTATCAAATTGAAGTAGCTATAGATATTTTTAAACCTTTCCCCTCCTAACTTTTATGTTATAATCAACTGCTTTAACACCTTATTCTGAAATAGAGTTGCAATTTTCTGCTTCTGTCTATCACTTTACTCAAAGTTTTGTGTACTTGTGTTTTTTTGTTTCAGGTAGAAGAACTCCTTTCAATAATTTTGTAGTAGAGTTCTTGTGATAGTAAATTCCTTCAGCTTTTGTTTGTCTGGAAAGGTTTTATTTCTCCTTTATATCTAAAATAACTTTGCTAGATATATTGTTCTTGGCTGTTGCTTTCATTCCTTCAGTATTTTGAATATATCATCCCACTCTCCCAGGCTTGTAGCATTTTTGCTGAGAAATCTGATGGTAATATGATAGGGTTTCCTTTGCAGGTTACTGTCTTTTTTCCCTAGCTATCTTGAGAATTATTTCTTTATCATTAACTTTGAAAGTCTGAATATAATGTGTGTTGGAGAAGGTCTTTTTGCATTGAGATAATCAGGTGTTCTGTTAGCTTCTTGAGCTTTAATGTACAGTTTCTTCCCCAGGTTCGAAAAGTTCTCATCAATTATTTGAATAGGCTCTCTGTTACCTTCTCCCTCTTCATTCCTTCTGGGATACCCAATATCCTTATGGTGCCTTTTCTAATGGAGTTATATAGCTCTCATCAAATTCTTTTTTTTTTTTTTTAATCTTAGTTCTCACTACACTTCCACCCAAATTATTTCTAGATTCCCATCTATGAGCTTTATAATTCTCTCTTTTATATGCTCAACTCTATTTCCAAAGCTTTCTAATACATTCTTTATCTCATTTTATTAAGTTCTTTAGCTCCAGAACGCTGTTTTATTTCTTTTTTTAATACAATTTCAATCTCTTTGGTAAAGTACTCCTTCTGTTCATTAATTTTATTCCTGAGCTCATGAAACTGCCTTTCCAAGTTTTCTTATAGACTTTAATATCTTTATGTCTGCTATTTTCTACTATCTCATTTTGATCACAATCTTCCATGACTTTGAATTTGTTTTCTGGAGAATTGTCACTTTTCTTTCTTTCTTTCTTTTTTTTTTTTTTTTTTCTGTGTTACCATGTTACTTTGGTTGTTCATAGAGCTTGATGGGTCATTACCTAGTTGGTGCAGTTGAAGTAGTGAATGCTTTTCTTATTTAGGTATTGTTGATTTTAATAGTTTAGCAGGTTGATAAATATTTTTCTTTTGTTTTCTAGAAGATAGTACTATAGCACAAGTTTTTTTCTTTCTCTTATGATGCTCTTTGCGCCTCCAGGGTCACTGTAGGGGACGTCGCTGTGGTCATGAGATTTCCTGCCTGGATGACTTAGGTGGTGTATGCCCCCATGTGTCTGAGACACTTGGGTCTTGAGTTACCACCACAGTGGTCAGGGTGTGTGGCACATGCGGAGAGCCAGGTTTATAAGCCTGCCACACTGTTTCCTTGTTTTCTACGACTAGTGGTACTGCAGGAGGCCGTAGACTTGTCTCCGCTGCTGCTACCTGGATCTGCCACAGTTGGAGGAGAGAGATAGATTCTCTGGCACAAAGGCTGCTGCTGCCCCTCTTACCTTCTGCCAGTCATGGTTTGAAGGCAGCACTTTGATTCCTTCACTGCTGCCACCACATTTGCTAGGGCCATAGGCTGAGCCGCGGTGGCTGGGGTACCACATATCTGAGCACCATCTCTGTCATTCCTCATATTTTGCCTCTTCTAAATGTTTCAGTATGCCCAGTTTCACATGTACTGATGTGGAGATCACTCAGATGATTTACTGTGTTGAGAAGAAGAAACTTTGTTGGGTTATAGAAGTCTGACTAGTTGAAGATTTATAGGGAGATACAAAGGGGTTAACTCACTCCACCATGATTCTGACATCACTTCCAAAACATTCTTTCCCTGTGAAACTACCTATGCACATGTAATGCTTAAATATAATTCATTGCTAAGTGCTATAGGTACGATATCTCATTAAATTTCTCTCAGAAGTTTTATTAGGTAGTTATTATTTCCTATAATAAATGAGGAAATTGAGATGTAGATTGTTTAAATGACTTTCTCAAAGTTGCACAGTTAATAAGGTCTGAATAATTCCAAAATATCTGCTCTATTGACTATGTAATCTGAGTTTTAGAAATCTATTATGCCACCATTTTCCAAAATTTGTTTTTAAAATGTTTATACTATCAGGTGTTTTTTTTTTTTTTTTTTAATCTCATATAAGGTGGGGATTTCTATTACCCTTTTTAAGATTTATAAAATAGTCGCATATTAAAGGTTCAGTGAATATCTGTAGTCAAAAGTCATTTTTAATATTTTAAAGACAACATTATTTATTTAGACTCATTTGACCATGAAACATTTGTCCATATAGCAAATATTAATATATTTATTAAAAGACGAACCCTACTTTTTATTTCCAGTTGGAATCAGATCAGCAGCATTGAGCTTAAGTATGGTATTAATGATAGGTCCAATTAGAGAAATCATTCTTTCTATTATTGTCATGCATTTATTTTTCATGACTTTTTGTTAACAACTATGCTAGTTGACAGAAAGAAATACAAATAGGACAGAGTCTATGTCTTTAAGGCACTTTCAGACCAGTAGCAAACTATGAGAACTGATTGACTAGCTCTTCAAGTTAGTTTCATACAAAGTAATTCTATGTCAGGAGGTTGATCTCTGCAGAGTTAATTGACTAGGCTAAATTTTAGATGATTATGAGAACATTCAAGATGATGTAGAAGGTAAAGGCTGTATGACCTTTCTCTAGCGAACACAACAAATTATAACAAAACTACAGAACAACCAGTATGCAGAGTCGCCAGAGGTCTGGCTGAACAACATCCCTACAGCTAAGTCACCTCAAATAACAGGTCACTTCAAAACAGTAGGAGAGGAAAAAATGCCAAACGGCCCAGTCCCACAACCACAAGTGTCAATGGAGAATCAGGAGGCCTATTTTGATTTCAGAGTCTCTTTTTCCACCTGAGGATCGAAGGATCCCGGCTGCATACTGGGCTCCCCAGTCCAGGGTTCCAGTGCCAGGAAGAGAAGTCTCCACAACCTTTGGCTGTGAAAACCAATGGAGATTGTGGTTGAGTGAGACGGAGGGCTGTGGGAAGTGGAGATCTTCCTCTTAAAGGGCCCACTCCCGGCCTTACTTGCTGATGGTCTCATTCGCTCTGAGCTCCAGAGCTGGGTTAGCTGCTCCAGAGGCACCGGGAACATACGGGAAGGGATTGAGCTGTCGAGCTTCAGGGCGAAGGCTGGAGGCACAGGAAGAAAATATTTTTCCTTTGTTGAGCCCTGCACCCTCCCAGCCTGCAGACATGGGTGCCATCGACCTGGATAACACAGGTTGCTCCACCCAGGAAATTCACTGAGACTCTGCATCTCCCAACTTGTGGGCTCACCTAAGCCGCTTCCAGATATTTATACCATACAAATGAGTTGTCTTGGCTCCTGCTGTGAATTTTCATAAAATCTCTCAAAGGCTTACAATATCCAAAGAAGCAACATCTGGCTTTGGTGTGCCCTGTACCTCTTGCTGAGCAGCCCCAAGATCCTCACTAGTGGCAGCCAGCCTTGGTTTTGGACTTAGACCCTTGAGGCACCTATAAGCCCATCACAAATGGCAGCCATATGTAGATTGCTTGATGACTCTTACCGGGTGACCCTAGAGGTTCACAAGCTGCAGTTGAACTTGGCCTGCAGCTGGATCCCTCCCTGGTCTGTGCCAAGGGGTCCCACAGCACACTACTACATAAAGCCACTCTACTAAGACCAGGAGACTTAGGAGCCCTACCTAATACATAGAAAGAGACACAGAAATGCAGTCAAAATGGGGAGACAAAGAAGCATGCCCCACTTGAAAGAACAGAGCAAAGCTCCAGAGAAAGTATTCACCAAAATGGAGATAAGCAGTATACCAGATGCACAGTTCAAAACAATGGTTATAAGGATGCTCAAGGAACTTAGGGGAAGAGTAGATGAACTCAGTGAGAACTTTAATGAAGAGATAAAAAACAAAAATGGAGATAGAAAACATAATAGGGAGCCAGTCAGAAATAAAGAATACAATATCTGAGATGAAGAGTACATTAGAGAGAATCAAGAGAGTGGATGAAACGGAATATTGAATTAATAACAAAGAGGATGAAGTATCAGAGCACCCAATCAGAACAGTAACAAGAAAAAGAATACAAAAACAATGAAAATAACTTGAGAAGCCTCTGGGACAATGTTAAGTGTAACAACATTTGCATCATAGGAGTACTAGAAGGAGAAGAGAGAGAGCAAGGAATTGAAAACCTACTTGAAGAAATAATGACAGAAAACTTCTCTAACCTAGTGAGGTAAATAGACATACAACCCCAGGAATTTCAGAGAGTCCCAAATAAGATGAACCCAAAAAGGTCCATACAAAAATATATCATAATTAAAATGTCAAAGATTAAATTCAAAGAGAAAATCTTAAAAGCAACAAGAGAAAAGCAATTAGCTACCCACAAGGGAACACTCATAAGACTGTCAACCAATTTCTCAATAGAAACTTTGCAGGCTAGAAGGACTTGGCACAAAATATTTAAAGTGATGAAAACCCAGGATCTATAACCAAAATTACTTTACCCAGCAAAGTTATTTAGAATCGAAGGACAGATAAAGAGCTTTCTAGGCAAGAAAAAGCTAAAAGAGTTCATCACCACCAAGCCAGTATTACAGGAAATGTTTGAGAAATTTCTTTAAGAAGAAGAAAAAATATGTATCAAAGATATGAATAAAGAATGGCAATAGCTGTATACCTATCAACAAGTACTTCAAATGAAAAAGAATTAAATGCTTCGATCAAAAGACAAAGTGGCTGAATGGATAAGAAAACAAGACCCTTACACATACTGCCTACAAGAGACTCACTTCAGATTAAAAGACACACACAGGCTAAGAGTAATGGGATAGAAAAAGATATTTCATGACGGACCTAGAGGGTAGTGTGCTGAGTGGAATAAGTTGAATAGAAGACAAATGCTATATGATTGCACATATATGTGGAATCTGAAGAACAAAACAAACAAACAAAAAATCAGAAATTAATTCATTGATACAGAGAACATTTTGAGGGTTACAAGATGGGAGGGAGGTTGCGGAAGTTGGTGAAAAAGGGGGAAGGGATTAAGAAGTACAAATTGGTAGTTACACAATAGCCATGAAAATAGAAAGTATAGCATAAGAAATATAGCCAATAATATTTTAATAACTTTGTACAGTGTCAGAGGGGCACTAGATTTATTAGTTGATCAGTTTTGAATTATGTAGATGTCTAACAATTATGTTGTACACCTGAAACTAATATAATATTGTATACCGACTATAACTGAAAATTTAAAAAAAAAATTACATTTTAGATGATTACCAAAGACATGTGTAATTTCAGTCAAGTTGGCATCTCTCTCTTCTCTATAATCCTAATCCTAATCCAAACAAATTATTTTTTTTAAAAAGCCAGCAATGACAATCACAGCCATACTTAAAATGAAATAAAAATAATTTTGGGCTAGAAATGGAAGAGATACATAGAATAACTACAACTGAAGTATAAGGTTTAGAATAAAATATTCAATAAATTATTTTCTCAGCTGAAGGAGTAAGAGAATTAATATATTGAGGTATTATAATGTATTGAGAAGTTTACCTTGGATACAACAGAGAACTAAAGATTTAAAATATGAAAGAGAAGTTAAGATATGTACAGAACAGACTAAGAGGATTCAATTTTATTTCAAATAAGATTTAAAAAAAATAAAACAAGTTTACTATATTTTGACAAGCCTAGAAGTAATAATTGAAATTATTTTAGCTGAGACTATTTGTCTTTCTAAATGCTTAGCCCATAAATTTTTATCTTTCTTCTTCTATCATGAGGGTCAACTACTACATACAGCACACAGGCCAAATATAATCCACCACTCATTTTACTATGGCCTGTTATCTAAGAATAATTTTTATTTTTTTTAAATGGTTGAAACCACAAGAATAGCATTTTTCAACCCATGAATATTATATAAAATTCAAATGACAATGTCCATAAAGTTTTAACAGCCATGCTCATGTACTTGCATACTGTATATGGCTCCTTGAGTTGAAACAGAATTGAATACTTGTGACAGAGGTTTTTTGGCCTACAAAGCCAAAAAAATTTATATATTTGGCTCTTTAAAGAAATAATTTGCTGACACCGGTTTTATTATATAAGCATTTAAGGCAAATAGTTTTACTTTACATACTACTTTTACTATATTACATTTAATTTTATTCACACCATTGCCATTCTTTTTCAGATATAAAGATTTAAAATTTTTATTATGACTTCAATTTATAAGCAATATGGAAATTGGTATTTCATTTCCAAATGTATGTTTAAAAACTATTTTTTGTGATTGAGTTTTTGCTTGATTGTATTTGTCTCAATAATATATTTTATTGGATACTTTGTCTTTTTATGTCATTAAAATATGTGTTATTTGAATGATTACTTTTGAAGTTTTTCCATGCATTTTTAAAGTATAAACTAAACTATCTCCCTTAAATCATGCAAAATTCTTGGAAAACCTATAAAAGATATCACCTTTTTCACTATCAACATTAAAATAAATCACTGACATTCTTTTATATATTTTTTTATTTTTAGATTTACCTACAAGTTTCCCAATTTGTTTATATATTTTCCAATTTTTATATTTAAGACTTATTTTTTGTTTGCTTTTTATACTTAAGAAAGGGGAAGTTCTAATTTTCTTCTTGAGTTATATTATTTTGAACTTACTTTAGTGAAGATTTTGCTGGTAGTAAACTCTGTTCTTGTTTATGCAAAATATATTAAATTATGATATTTGAGATATAATTTTTAAGATACTCAATTTTAGATTAAAAGCTATTTTTCTCTTAGCATTTGATATCATTGGATTTTTTTTTCCCCTTCGGCTTCCATTGTTGCAGTTGATAACTCTGCTATATCAATCAAATGGCAGCAGAGGAGGTAACAAAATTGAATGTTTAGAGATACCTATCTCAAAGTGTATACATAAAATTTAACTTATGCTTATAAAATGGAACCCAAAGATTTGTTTTGTTTTATTTTATTTTTGCTCATCAACAAGAAGATGCTATTGAGTTTTCAAAGAAAAAATCATCCAACTCTTACTCTTCTTAATAATAATATGACTTTGTTAAATTAATATCTGTTCATTGGAGCACATGGTGCCAGATGATGAGCCACAGTTCAACAACAGATCACAAGAGAAATTAAAATAGAGAATTTATTACTCTCAGATCCTGGAGAAAGTTCATGGCATGCCTCTAGGGGCTGCATAAGGAAGTAAGTCAAAGCAGAGTGTACAAGAGAGAGCAATAGAACCTGAGATAAATACTTTTATTAGGGTCTTTGCGTGGAGTGCTTTAAGATTTCCAGGCTAAGGCTGCATTGGTCAATTCAAATCAAAAGAGTGGGGTTCTGGTAAGCTCCATTGGAGTCTTATCTAAGGGGCACACAAGGGAAAGGCCCTGAGAGGCAGAAGAGACTGTTGATTACCAAGGCCGTTGAGAAAGTAATATCATGAAATTACATTTGTTTATGACTGTTATCTAGGACATGTGCTTGCATGAGAGGGCTAATGTTAGTTTAAGGTTCCTGAAGGCCTCTGGCCAAACAAAATGGATGCTAGGAGTAGCAACATTATGGGAAGCTTAGCTGAACCCTCAATACTGATAATTTTTTCGTCTTTATTGGAATATAATAAACAATTAGTTTCTTGTATTTACAATGTACAATTCAATGATTTTTTTTTCAATTATAGTTGGCATACAATAATATACCAGTTTCAGTTGTATAGAATAGTGAACAGAGATCCACATAACTTGCAGAGTGATCACCCCACTAAATCTAGCACTCCTCTTCCCCA
>NW_006438081.1:3516-19671 GCF_000325575.1 Pteropus alecto | reverse complement strand
ACCTTTGACATTTTAATTATGATGTGTCTTGGTGTGGGCCTCTTTGGGTTCCTGGTTTTTGGGACTCTCTGAGCTTCCTGGGGTTTTATGTGTATTTCCTTCACCAAGTTAGGGAAGTTTTCCATCATTATTTCTTCAAATAGCTCTTCAATATCTTGTTTTCCTTCAGGTACTCCAATGACATGGATATTTTTACATTTGTGTCCCATAGGCTCCTTAAATTATTATTACATTCTTGGCTTCTTTTTTCTTGCCATTCTGATTGAGGATAGCTTTCCCATCCTCCAAATAGGTCATTTGATCCTCTTCTTTATTCACTTTGTTTATTCCATTTAATATACTTCTTATCTCAGATAATGTGTTCTTCATTTCTGACTGGTTTTCTTTTATAATTTCCATTTTCATTTTATGTTTTTTAAATCTCTTTGTTGAAGCTCTCATTGAATTCACCTACATTTCTCAAAAGTTTATTGAGCATCTTTATAACCAGTGTTTTGAACTCTGCATCTGTTAGATTACTTGACTCCATTATTTCTGGATCTCTTTTCTGTTCTCTCATATGGTTTCTGCTTCTTCGTCTTCCCATTTTGGCTGTCTTTCTGTGTGTGTTTATTTGTACTAAGCAAAGCTCCTCAGTCTCCCGGTCTTATTAGTGTGGATTTGTGAAGTAGGTGTCCAGTGGCACAGTCCTGAGAGGGGTTCAGCTGCAGGCCAAACTTAGCCCAAGCTCTACCACTCCGGGGCCACAAGTTAAGATTCAGGAAGCAATCCACAGATGTTGTGCTTATAGTTGCCTCAAGAGGCCATACCAGAAAACGAGGTCAGCTGCCACCAGTGTGAGTCTAGGTGCTGCCAGTAAGGAGCACCTGACACTCTGAGGACACACATGGATGTGGCTTGGGTGGGGCTGCGAGTTGTGGGAGACAGAGTTTCAGGGACTCCTCTGAGCAGAGCAACCTCTGTTATCCAGTTCAATGTCATCTCTGCTATGGCGGCGCTGAGTCCGTGCACTGGGACAAGAAAGAGCTCAACAGAGGAACAATGGATACTGCCGGCACTCACAGAGAGAGTCTCACATAGGCCCACTCTCCGACAACTCAGTTTCCCTTTGTAAGTCCCTGGTGCCCCCTGCGAGCAGCTAAATTGGCATTGGTGCTCAGAGCGAGCAGGTCCGTCACCACGAAAGTCCACTCATGGACGCAGCCCCTTTAAGAGGTGTCTGCCTCTGCTGCTGCCACAACCTCCATCCCACTTAGCCACTGGGGACTGGGTAGCCTCGCATCCTTGCCCTGTCCTACCTTCTGCCATTGCAGGATGATTTCTTAGATTTCTTTCTAGTTGTATGGCTTGTTCATCTAGATCCCAGGTGAGTTTTTCTTTCTGTTTGCTCCTTTTTTCTGACACAACTTTGATTTGGTCACCAGAGGTATAAACAGAGCCTCTATCATCTATGCAATTTTTCCCCATAATTTTTATATTTAGAAATTATTAATCTTTACTAGGTATTCTGGTTGAGGAAACTATATTCAAAACATGTTTCTTTCTTAATGCCAATAGTTATGAAGTATGCAGAGCATTAAACCATCCTAGCAGGCAGGAATAGTATAAAAGCAGGTAGCTTTGTTTTCATCTTCTGTGCTGGGTATGTTTGTGAATAATCAAATGTTTTTCCTCTAGGGTATTTTCACTGGGACAGTTAATCTAATTTCTTGTTGCTTTATACTTTTCTCTTTTCATTTTTCCCTCTGACTGCAAAGTTTAGAGGATTTCAAAAAAAATATTTTATGCTGCTATCGATAGATTTATTGAGGAAATTACAATGACTAAATTCTCATCTTAATCCTTTCCTCTATATCAAAGGGCAAAGCAAAAAAATGCTCCTGCTAAAATTCTTCTTTAGTTTATCCAACTGCTAAGTTATTTGCCACTTTGGTGTCTGTATAAAATCTTTTGATAGAAATGAAAGCTTCAGCAATAAAGTGAGATTACTTTTTACAGCTCAAATGACCACTGGTCAGCGATGCAGTATGAGGATCATTTTGTGTAAATCACCTTTTGAAGAAAAAATATGTAGCACATTAAGAATTCTATTCAACACAGTTTTATGTGACATACATTCAAGTAAACAGTGGGTCATATCATGGCCTCTAATAATTTACTAATCACACTTAAATATAATAGAATATAGCTCATTTCTTCAACATTAACATTAGGAATAATTCTGTCACACCTTCTAATCCTAGATGGCATAAAGAATTTACCAACTTAAATATGGCATCAACTTTTCTTTCTTAGTCAGTCTGTCCCTACATACTCTATTTGTTTTCTTTCGACTGCTGTGTATTAGTTGTAGCTATACTGTCAATAAAGTCCTGATCATAGAGCTAAAAACAGAATTTTTGAGACTCAGTTTTTTCTTTGTTTTCTCTTTCTTTTTTCTTTTTGTTCTTGTAAATATAGGATCATTGACTTTTTGTAGAAAAGTGAAAAGAGCAAAGACCCGAAGAACCCAATTTCTAAGTGCAGCTCTGCTATCAAAGTAAATCAGTTATTTGGTTTTTCTGAATGTCAGTGTCTTCAACTGAATATTGTAAATGTTGAACCACTAGTCCTTTAAGAATTCCCAGATACCCACAATTATTATCTGGCATTCAAAAGTATAAATGTAAAATATAAATAGTTTATATTTAAATAAATATAAATAAAGATAAGTGGCAATTAGTACTAAAATATATAGAAAATAGTACTAAATATAAGTGAGCTTGAGGAAAGAAGCATAGCTTTTAGAAGCAGAATTGCCTAAGGGTTAAACACATAAGCTTTGGTCTCAAGCACACTGAATTTATATGTGGTTGTGAGAGCAGTTAAGTACAAATCATGTAAGATATTTTAATTAATGTAAAGATTTTGGCTTTTTCTCTGAGTGGGATGAGAAACCACTGGAGGAGGATTTTGAGCATAATAATAACATAATTTCACCTATAATTTTTAAAGACCATTCTGGCTGCAACACCTAGAATAGACTTGGGACAGGAGGCAAAGCAGAAACAGATAGGCCATTTGGGAGGCTTTATTTATTTGAGAGACTACTGTAGTTTATGATAAATTGAATACACAGTGTTGATGAGAATGATGATGCCAGGGTTTTAGCCTGAACAACTGCATGATTGAAGGTACAATATTAATGATATAGAGGACAATATGGAAAGAATAATTTTGGAGAGAAACAGCATATGGTTGATGTCAATAATTAATTCCACACATATATTAAAACTTCAAATAATGATAAAAGTAGGAAATTAGATATATGAGTCTAGAGGTAAAGAGAGAAGTCCAGTTTAAAGATATAGTTTTGGGAGTCAGTATATTGAAGGTATTTACATATATGGAATGGTTGAGATCACAGAGACTTTGCAGAGACAGACAATTAAAAGGGTCCTAAGACTATATATACCAAAAATAACTAATGCTGTTGATGCCCTGTCCATATACCTTGGCATATGTCATTTTTGTACAAAGCAACCCAACTTCCAAGAGTCAGCACCTATACATCTTTTTTTAAGGATTATCTTTGAATACTAATGTCTATTCTGTCCTCACACAAAGAAAACTGATAGTTTCGAATATTTAATGCAACTCACCCAGGAGTAGCTGCCAACCTAAGGTAAGAGTTGATAGATAAAAATGTTAATTTCCTTCACTCCTGTGGGACAAATGCAATGTATGTGTTATACACTGCCTCTCATAGTTTCCCAATATAATTAAGTTCCTCTAGAACACAAAGAAAACTTGCTTGATAACCAACAACCTTACATTTTCTTCTTCCCTTGTTTTATTTCTCTATTACGTTTATTGATATTTACTCAAGGTCTTCTCTGTGTGGGGAAGGAGACAATGACACTCAACTAAAATACTGTAATATTTAGATGTTGAGCAGATGAGAAAAAATATATATCAAGGTAGCACAAAGTAAGTGCATGGTGAGAGACAAGGAGAACACTTTATCATCTATGTTAGTTTCTAGATGATAGGCCAGGTGTAATGAACACTGAAAGCGACTATTGAATTTATTGTTATACAAGTCATTGATGACCTCAAATTTTTTGTTTAAAGTTAGTTCAACAGAATACAATAAGAGAATTTGAAGAGAACATGTTCTCAACTACCTGTTCAAGAAGTTTTGCTCTAAAGGGAGTGGGTAAAGAAATGGGTAGTAGCTACAGAAAAATATAAGATCAAAAAAATATGCATTTTTTGCTTGTATTATTTTAAAAATAATTTTATTTAAAAAATACAGTTGATGTATCAATATTGTATTAGTTTCAGGTGTATAACATAGTGACTAAACATTTATATAACTTATGAAGTGATCACCTCGATAAATCTCGCACCCACCTGACACCATACAATTATTATGTTATTGACTATATTCCTTATGCTATACTTTACATTCCTATGACTATTTTGTAACTACCAATTTATGCTTCTTACTCCTTGTCCCTTTTTTGCCCACTTTTACAATCCCCCTCTCATCCGGCAGTCATCAAAATGCTCTCTATCTGTGAGTTTATTTCTGTTTTGTTTGTTTATTTTGTTCTTTAGATTTCACATGTAAGTGAAATCATATGGCATTTGTTTTTCTCTCTCTGACTTACTCCACTCAACACAATACCCTCTAGGTCCATCCATGCGTTGCAGATGGCAAGATATCTTTCTTTTATTATGACTGAGTAATATTCCATTACACACACACACACACACACACACACACACACACCACCTCTTTTTTTATTCATTCATTCATTGATGGATACTCAGGTGTCATCCTCCATATCTTGACTGTGGTAAATAATGCTGCAATAAACATGAATGCACATATTCCCTTCGAAGTAGTATTTTGAGTTTCTTCAGATAAATACCCAGAAGTGAGATTACTGGGTCTTTCTCTGTCTCTTGTTATAGCCTTTATTTTAGTCTATTTTGTCTGGTATTATTATTACTACTCCAGCTTTTTTTTTTTTCCATTTTCATGAAATATCTTTTTCCATCTCTTTACTTTTAGTCAATGTGTGTTTTTCCATCTGAAGTGAGTCTTTTATAGGCAGCATATGTAAGGGTCTTTTTTTCTTATCCATTTATTCATCCTATGTCTTTTGATTGGAGAATTTAATCCATTTCCATTTAAAGTAATTGTTGATCAATATGTAGTTATTTACATTTTATTATTCATTTTTTAAAATCTTTTTACTTTTTTCTTCTTCATAAGAAGTTCCTCTAACATTTATTGTAATAAATGTTACTAGTTTGGTGGTGATGAACACCTTCAGCTTTTCTCATCTGGGAGGCTCTCCCCATCTGTCCTTCGATTTTAAATGACAGCTTTGCTGGGTAGAGTAATCTTGGTTGGAGGTACTTCTCTTTTAAGATATTTCTCTAACATTTTTTGTAATACTGGTTTGGTGTTGATGAACTCTTAGGTTTTTATTGTTTGAAAAGCTTTTTATCTGTCCTTTGATTCTAAATAATGACTTTTCTGGGTAAAATAATACTGGTTGTGGGTTCTTGCTTTTAATCACTTTTAATATTTCGTGCCAGTCCCTATGGCCTACAAAGTTTCTGTTGAGAAATCAGCTGATAGTACTATGGGAGCTCCCTTGTAGATAACTAACTGCTTTTCTCTTGCTGCTTTTAAGATTCTCTCTTTGTCCTTAATCTTTAACATTTTAATGATGATGTGTTTTGGTGTAGGCCTCTTTGGGTTTATCTTCTTTGGGGCTCTCTGTGCTTCCTGGGCTTGTATGTTTATTTTCTTCACTAGATTAGAGGAGTTTTTATTATTTCTTGAAAAAGGGTTTTAATTTCATGCTCTCTCTTTTCCTCGGGTATCCCTATAATGCAAATGTTGGGACATTTTATGTTGTCCCAGGGCCCCTTAAACTATCTTCATTTTTTCAAATTCTTTTTTCTTATTGCTGATCTTATTGGGTGTTTTCTGCTACCTTATCTTCTAAATCGCTGACTAGATTTTCTGCTTTACTTAATCTACTATTTATCACCTCTAATGTATTCTTCATTTCGTTTTCTATATTCTTCATTTATGACTGGTTCTTTTTTGCGTTTTCTTCCGCATTTTTATATTTTCAATCTCTTTGTGAAAGTTTTCACTGAGTTCATCTATTCTTCCTCTAAGTACATTGAATATCCTTATAACTAGTGTTCTGAACTCTGTATTTGGTAGATTGCTTGTCTCTATCTTGTTAAGTTCTTTTTCTAGAGCTTTGTCCTATTATTTCATGTAGGGCGTGTTTCTTTGTCTCCCTATTTTGGCTGTCTCCCTGTGTTTGTTTATATGTATTAGGTAGGACTGTTATGTCTGCTGGGTTTAGTAGAGTGGCTTTATGTAGTAGATGTCCTTTAGGGCCCAATGACACAGTCTCCCTGGTCACCTGGGTCTAGTGCTCCAAGTATGTTCCTTATATGTGTTGTGTGTTACCTTCTGTTGTATTTGAGCCTTGTTCACTGTTTGCCTCAGGCCGATTGGTTGTGAAGACTGGCTGGTGACTACAGTGCAGGAGCTGACCCTACAAAGCAGAATTCACTTTATCAGGGCTCTGGTGCCTGCTCAGTCTTTTCTTTGAGTGTGTTATCTTGGATGTGGCCCCAGGCAGTGTTCCAACTCTGTCTAAAGCCAGCCACTGGGTGTGCCAGCCCAAGGGCCTCCTGGGAGGGGCCCTGCTGCAGGCCAACTTGAGCCACAGCCTGTGCCTTGCCCGGGGCCACCTGGCATGAGCCACCAAGCAATCCACAGATAGCCACCACTTACACTGGGTTTGAAGGTGCCTGGAGAGTCCAAGACACAAAACAAAGGTTACTACCGCTAGTGCCAGGCTTGGGGCTGCTCAGCAAAAGATACTGGGAATTCCGAGGCAAGGTGCTGCTTGTTTGGATTTTGCGAACCTTTGGGAGGTTTTAGGAAAGTCTGCAGCATGAGCCAAGACAGGCTGTTTGTATAGAAATACACTGGAAATTGCTTGGATAAGCCTGCAAGTTGTGTGGGGTCAGGTCTCAGGTCATCACCTTTGCAGGGCAACCAGTGTTAGCCAGATTAATGGAGACTCAGATATGGCGGCCACCTGCATCTGTACAACAGAAGTTGGGAGAGCTCAACAAAGAAATAATGGATTCTTCCTGCACTTTTGTCTGGGAGACAGTTGCTCCTCCAACCCTTGCCCTGAAGCCGGACAACTCAGTTCCTCCCCATATGTCCCTGGCTTTTTCGAGCTGTTGCCCCAGAGCTGGAGCTCAGAGTGAATGAGTCCCTTAGCAGGTAAGTTCATGTGTGGGCCCTTTAAGAGAAATGCCTAGGACTCCAGCTGCTCTCTGTCTCACTCAGCCACAATCTCTGCTGGTTTTCATAGCCAGAAGTTTTGTGGACTTCTCTTCCTGGTACCAGAACCCTGGGTATGGGGTTGGGACCCTTCACTGGGAGAGCAATGCAGCTGAGATAACCATCCTGATTTTTAAAAGTCTCACATTGGTGTGAGACTAGCCTATTCTGCGTCTCAGCACCCCCTACCAGTCTCAACATGGCTTCTTCTGTATGTTCTCATTCATAGGACTTCTGTTCAGTTAAACTTTAGATGATTCTCAATGATGGTTATTTTGTAGTTTAGTTGTAACTTTTTGTGGTTGTGAGAGTAGGCAAGCACAATGTTTACCTACTCTGCCATCTTGAACCAAAATCTATTTTATTTTTAGATTAAATAACTTACAGGATGTTTTTATTCTAATGGAAATGATCTAGTAGAGAGGGGAATTTTGATTATTAAGGAAAGTGAGGAGATAGCTAGAGTGATATTTTTGGGTAGTTTAGTGTAGCTGGGCTAGAATGCACAGAATAGTTGGTCTTAGAAAGGAGCACAGAAAAGTCACTCATAGTAATGTAAGGGAAGTCAGAGTATATTGGAGTAAATACAGATAGGTTGTGTGCTAAGACAAGCAGAAATGTCTGAAAATTATCCTCAGATTACGAGATAGGTTGGCTGGACAATGATACGGCTTGTTACAGTGATCAGTTTCATCTCCCAGCAGGATGGGCGGCATCTGAACTCAGTTTTATGGGTGACTGTGTTTTCTTTCCCATTCTCCAACCAAGGAGGAGGGATTGAATCTTCACGCAGGTCCTCAAGATGCCAGGCAGTTCACTTTCCAAGATAGCCCTTCCAAATTGTTGTCACCTAAGCTCAGACATCCTGACACATAGTAGTCTAATTATCCTCCCAAGGATAAAGTTGCTCTCATGTGTGCTGCTGTATAACAAATTACCACTAACTGATCAGCTTAAAACAACACTGTATAATATTACGGTTCTGTAGGTTGAAAGTCTGGGTGTGCTCAGATGTGTTTTCTGCTTAGGGTCTTACAAGGCCAAAATCAATGTATCAATTTGACTAGATACTTGTCTGGAGGCCTGGGGAAGAATTCCCTTCTAAGCTTCTTCAGATTGTTGAAATAATTTAGTTACTTTTAGCTGTAGGACTGAGATTCTTGTTTTCTTGCTGGCTGTCAGTTGGGAGCTGCACTCAGCTCACAGATGTTCTCAGATATGTTCCATGTGATCCTCTCCATTTTCCACGCTTGCAATAGAATATCTTTTTTGAGTTGAATCATTCTTGGCTGCTTCTAATTTGTCTGCACCTTCTCCTCACTTTTGCAATTGTCCAGAAAACTCTCTACTTTTAAAGGGTTCATATGATTAGGTTAGGCCCACCCAGGTACTTTCTCCTTCTTAAAGTCAAACGATTAGTAAACTTCATTACATATGTAAAATCCTTTTTCCACGTAATAGAACATAATCATGGCACTAATATCAGGCAACAAAAGTTATTCTTGTTTCTATGATTTCTGTCTTTTTTACATGCAAAATATATTTGAACCATCTTAAATACCCAAATTTTCATCTCATTTTAGTATCAGTTGAAGTACAAAATTTCATCTTTTAAATATGTCTTATGATCTCATCAGGTAAAGTTGAAAATCTCATTTAGATTTTCTTAGCTATGAAAGATAACAAAATATGTTACCCCCAAATATGCCATTTTGGCATAAGTATTATTTTACTCGAAGGCAATTAAGAAGAAACAGACAGACACACACAAAAAATCACCTACCTCCTATTTACCTTAAAGCAACACATAAATTTACAGATGTCCTTCCTGCCCTCTCTACCAGGAATAAAAAAAGTTGATACCCAGAGATAACTTTAGACTCTTATCAATAGAGAAGACACAGAATTAAATCTGCTTAATAAACCTTACTCTTATTTACCTTGATTTTCTTGGTAACATCCTATAACTGGCCTTCCTACACCATTTTTTTTTTCTTTTGTCTTTAGCTAGAGATGCTGTTTAAGCTGGAGTTACTTTTTGAGTTACTTATTTCCCCTGAGTATCTCCCATTTATACATAAGGCGTATGTGTTCATAAATTTCATTTGTTGTTGTTGTTGTTGTTGTTGTTGTTGTTGTTGTTAATCTGTCATTTATTATAGGAGTGTCAGTCAATAACTCAGAAGGGTAGAGGGAAAATAATTTTTCCCCCCATAGCTAAAAGTTCAAAATCTCATCATTTAATTCAGATGGATGTTTAGATGAGGATGAGCCTCCTGGGTATGAAAATTCCTGGGGCACAACTCCACAACATCTCTCCTTCTAAACTATCTGTACCCAATTATTACTAACATACAACGTAATCTGTCCTACACTCCCTCCAACATACAATGGTGAGATAAATATAGGAAAACATTGATAGACATTATGTTTCAAAAAAAAAAAAAAGGAAGGTACACAGGAATCATAGCTCTAAATAGTTTGGAAATCCAGCCAGGAAATGTAGATTTGTCTTAATTAAGTTTCAGGGCCTAGAAATAATTCCCCTTAGCTTTTGGTTTTCCCTTATGGATGTTTATTAGAATCTCTGGGCTATTCATTCTGTCTTTCCAGTTCCGAACTGTGTCTGCTGAGTCATCCTTTTTTTCATGAATGGTAGCATGTTTTTGTATCTCAATAGTTCTATTAACCCACTACCTGCCATTAGAATATTGAGGACCTGACAGCTTTCTTTTATCTTATACTTTATCTCTCTCAACTCCAGTTGGCAGTGTTTCTAATATAATATATTCAAGAACCTTGTAGGCTTTGCATAAATTGCAATGGCTTTCACTCCATTAGACAAAAGTCTGGTCCATATATATTTCTGAGACAATCTCTTCTCTTTTTTTAACTTTTGCTTAAATGCCTGAGATACAATGCTCTTAAGCTTCATAGAGAACCTCTGATTTGCTTGAGAGAATGTGTGAGTCACACGCTTCATCACTGAATACTTGATCTTTTAACTTTCCTGAGGTTTTAGTAAAAACATGTAGAGACATAAACTAAACTTTTCATCTTTGCCCCCAGACCCCAACCTTTTTGGCACCAGGTACCATTGCTCCTGTGAGAATCTAATGCCTGATGATCTGAGGTGGAGCTAAGGAGGTGATGCTAGAGCTGGGGAGCGGCTGTGAATACAGATGAAGCTTTGCCTGCTCACTGGCCTACCACTCACCTCTTGCTGTGCATCTCAGTTCCTAATAGGCCACGAACTAGTACCAGTTTGTGACTGGGGGTTGGGGACCCCTGCTATATGCCATACTTTCAGTAGCCATATCTTGCTTTTAACATTTTTGGTCATCTTGAGAGACGCCTAAGTGTCAAAATTATCAGATACTAGTTTATTTTTATTTAACAGTGCTTCCATCAAGTTATTTCTTTCTTCTCTCATATTTGCAAGTAGCCTGAAGAAACCAGGCAGCACCTTCAGCAATTTGCTCAGACATCTCCTTAGCTATGTATCCAGGTTCATCACTCACAAGTTCTGGTTTTTAAATAACTACAGAACACATTTTTTTTCCCTAAACATTCTGACACTGCATAACAATCATCTTCTTTTTTCTAGTTTCCAATAGTATGTTTCTCATTTCCTTTTGAGCCTTTACCAGTAGTCTTTAACATCATATTTGTATTAACAATGTGTCCAGGGCAATATAGACCTAATTGTATGCCCCTGAAAATAATCCTTCTAGCATTTTTCCATGCCCCAGTTGCCAAACAACTTTCACATTTTTAGGTATTTGTTATGGCAGCAGCCCATTTCCAAATACCAGCATTTATATTAGAGTTCTGTGGCTGCATAATGAATTGCTAAAAACTCAGTGGCTTAAAGCAATATCAGTTTGACATCTCATAGTTTCTGCAAGTCAGAAATAAGAGCATAGCATGGATGGATTTTCTGATCAGGGCATCTAAAAATCAAGCTGTTTGCCAGGATGTGGTTCTCATCTGGGGCTTGGTGACTTTTTCTAATCTTACTGTTTTTGGCTAGAATTCATTTTCTTGTGGGCGTAGTAATGTAGGGAGGAGGCAAGAAAACTTGTTAAATTAAGCTGTATTCAGAGACTGCAATATGCTGATCAGCCCTGCAGCCAGACCACAAGGAAACCTGCAGAACAAAGAAAGATTTCATCTAGGATTGCTAACAACCTATTTCCCTCACACTGTGCAAGGAAAACAGGAAAAACAGAGTCTTTAAGTGGCACCCTACACAAAATAAAATTATTCATTCCTTATGGCTAAAACCATGGGGGAACCTATGGATCACAGGCTGGGAATTGCCTGCAGAACTTTATTACTACATATTCTTACTTTTTTATGTAATATATAATCTTACCTTTTCATGCTGCATACTCTTATCCTTCTCCTCTGCATGTTCATATCAAAGAAAAATGGATAAAAAAGGCTTTAAATTATAACTCACAAGAACTAAAGAATGTTATGTAAACTGGATTTCCTGACACCCGGGCTTTTTTCTTCTTGTCTAGGCTTTTTGTCTTTGCTTTCTCTTCTCTTTGCTTTTCCGCTTCTCTAATAAACTTTCCTTTTGATTCTAACTTTGACATATATTTGAATTCTTTTGTACACTCTGCCAAGAACCTTCTTCTCTCTCAGTGCAGGACTTTAGTCTCCCCATCCATCCCACCCCCCACAACCCCCCATACCCTGTCCTGCATCAGTAGGACTATAGACCCATTTTTCCACTATTTGTTGTTCAAGGCCCATTCTCTGCTTCTAAAGGTTTCTTGTAGTTCCTTGTCATGTGGAACTCATAGGCAATTCACAATATAATTGCTTGTTTTCTTTCAGAACAATTGGAGAATGTCTCTCTAACTTCCTCTTCTGTGAATAGCCAGAGAAAGGAAAGGTCTGTGCTTTTAAAGGGCTTACTTTCTTAAGTTAGGCATACAGAGGATAATCTCAGTATATGACATACTCACAGGGAGAATGTTTCATCATATTTACAGATATTATCCATACTAGAAGAGTAGGAACTTATATAAATGTGGGGGTTATTGGGAGTTACTTTAGAATTCTGCCTACCAGACAATATAAAACTGGAAAGCAACAGTGGGTCAGGGTAACTACATTGAAATATAATAAATCCAATGCACCTAATAAATTACTTGGACATCAGCATATCTCTCTAGGGGGTGATAAAAAAGGAGGGCAGGTTATAAGCAGCTTCTAATATTATTCTTGCTGAATATTACTTTTAAATTTTATCAATAAAGCCTATTTCTTAATATTGTTTTTTTTAAATATTGTTAGGTTTTAAGAAAATTAATAATATTTTCTTTAAAATAATATATCCATGATATTAGCCTTTCAATATATAATCAAGAAAAGCAATTATTCCCCCACACAACAACTCTTATCCTGAGAGTGCAGCCAATTCCCACAATTAGTCAGCCTGAACGTTAGTCCCACCCACTAATCTACTAATAACAATAAAGGCTTAGCAACAACAGAAGATCACACACTACCCACACAAAGCTCATGTTCAGAGCCCCTGGCACAAGGTATTAGGGAGAGTGTGCCATTGGACCACACAGGACACCTTCCACATTAGGCCATCTGGCCAAGGCTGAGAGACAAAACACATATACCTGACATGTACAAAAGAACATAGAGAGGATAATAAAGTGAGAAAACAAAGAAACATGCCACAAATGAAACAAGAGAAAATTCCAGAAAATATGCTAAATGAAATGGAGGTAAGCAAACTTACCAGAGTCAGAGTTCAAAATAATGGTTATAAGGATGCTCAACGAACTTATGGGGAGAATGGATGAGCACAATGAGAGCATTAAAAAGGACATAGAAACCATAAAAAAAGAGAAATGAGGAATATGATAACAGAAATGAAGAATACACTAGAAGGATTCAACAGTAGATTGGACAAAGCGAAAGATAGAATCAGCGAATTAGAAGACAAGGTAGTTGAATACACCCAATCAGAACAACAAAAAGAAAAAAAATAATTAAAAAAAATGAGGATAGTTTAAGAGACCTCTGGGACAATAGGAGGTGTAAAAATATCCGAATCATAGGAGTACCTAAAGAAGAAGAGAGAAAGCCAAGGGATTGAGACTCTATTTGAAGAAATAATGACAGAAAACTTCCCTAATCTGGCAAAGGAATTAGACATACAAGTTTAGGAAGCACAAAGAGTTCCAAACAAGAGGAATGCAAACAGACCTACACCAAGAGGCACCATAATTAAAATGCCAAAGGTCAAAGACAAAGAGAGAATCTTAAAAGCAGCAAGAGAAAAGAAGCTGATTATTTACAAGGGTACCCTCATAAGAATGTCTGCTGACTTTTCACTGGATACTTTGCAGGTCAGAAAGGAATGGCGAGAAATATTCAAAGTTATGAAAAACAAGAATCTACAACCAAGAATACTCTATCTAACAAGGCTATCAGTTTAAATGAAAGGTGAGAAAAAGAGCTTCTCAGATAGGAAACAAGCTAAAGGTATTCATCACCAACACGTTGGTTTTATGAGATATGTTAAAGGGAATTCTGTTAAAAGAAGGGAGAAAAAAGAAACCCATAAATATCAATAATAAAATGGCAATATACCTGTTAATAATCACTTCAAATGTAAATGGATTAAATATTCTGTCTCAATAAATTTAAGAATGAAATCATAACAACTGTCTTATCCGATGACAGTGGTATGAAACTAGAAATCAACTACAAGAAAAAATTGGAAAAGACACAAACACGTAGAAGCTAAATAACATGCTACTAAACAATGAATGTGTTATCAATGAGATCAAGGAAGAAATCAAAAGATACCTCGATACAAGTGATAATAAAAACACAATGACTCAAAATCTCTGGGGCACAGTGAAAGCAGTCCTAGTAGGGAAATTTGTAGCAATACAGCCCTACCTCAAGAAACAAGAAAAAACTTGAATAAACAATCTAAACTTACACTCAAAAGAACTAGGAAAAGAACAGCAAACAAAGCCCAAAGTGAATAGAAGGAAGGGTTAATAAAAATCAGAGCAGAAATGAATGATATAAGTCTAGAAAAACAATACCAAAGATTAATGAAACCAAGAGCTGGTTCTTTGAAAGGATAAACAAAATCGACAGTTGCTTAGCCAGATGCATCAGGGAAAAAGAAAGAGGAAGCAAATAAATCAGAAATGAAAGAGGAGAAATAACCACGGACTCCACAGAAATACAACGGATCATAAGAAAATACTACGAGCAATTATACGCCAACAAATTGGACAATCTGGAAGAAATGGATACATTTCTAGAAACACACAATTTCCCAAGACTGAGTCAAGAAGAAACAGAAAATCTGAACTGACCTATTTCCACCAATGAAATAGAGTCCGTAATCAAAAACCCCCAAAACACAAAAGTCCTGGACCAGATGGCTTCTTAGGTGAATTTTACCAAACATTCAAAGAAGAATTATTACCTATTCTCCTCAAAGTATTCCAAAAAAATTCAAGAAGATTGACGGTTCCCTAACTCTTTTTATGAGGCCACCATTACCATGATTCTAAAACCAGACAAAGACATTACAAAAAAAGAAAACTATAGGCTGATATCTCTTATGAACATTGATGCAAAAATTCTCAAGAAAATATTAGCAAACCAAATTCAGCAATACATTAAAAATATCATACACCATGATCAAGTTGGATTTATTCCTAAGGTGCAAAACTGGTATAATATCCGCAAATCAATTACTGTGATACATCACATTAGCAGATTAAAAGGTAAAAATTATATGATTATGTCAATAAACGTAGAAAAAGCGTATGACAAAATCCAGTATCCATTTATGATAAAAACTCTCAGCAAAGTGGGAATAGAGAGAACAAACCTCAAGATAATAAAGTCCATATATGGCAAACCTATAGCTAACATCATACTCGACGGGGAAAGGCTAAAAGTGTTTTCCTTAAGATCAGGAACAAGACAACAATGCCCACTTACACCACTCCTCTTCAACATTGTATTGGAAGTCTTAGCCACAGCAATAAGACAAGAAAGAGTAGTAAAAGACATCTGAATTGGAAAGGAAGATGCAAAACTCTTGTTATTTGCTGATGACATCATAGTATATAGAGAGACTTCTAAAGATTCCATCAAAAAAACTGTTAGAACTGATCAATGAATTCAGTAAAGTAGAAGGTTACAAAATAAATATTCGGAAGTCCAATGGCATTTTTATACACCAATGATGAACTTTCAGAAAGAGAAATTAAGAAAACAATCCCATTTACAATTGCATCAAAAACTATAACATACCTGAAAATCAAATTAACCAAGAAAGTAGAACAACTGTTTTCAGAAAATTATAAGTCTTTGAAAAAAGAAATTGAAGAAGATACAAATAAATGGAAACATATACCATGTTCATGGATAGGAAGAATCAACATTGTTAAAATGGCCGTATTACTCAAAGCAATCTATAGATTCAATGCAATCCCTATCAAAATACCAATGGCATTTTCAGAGAACTAGAACAAATAATCCCAAAATTTATATGGAATCACAAAAGACCCTGAACAGTCAAAGCAATCTTGAGAAAGAACAAAATTTGAGGTATCACATTCCCTGATTCAAAATATACTACAAAGTTTTGACAGCATTTTCAGTAATATCTTTTTGGAGATGTCTCCTCAGGCAAGGGAAACAAAATTAAAAATAAACAAATGAGATTACATCAAACAAAAAAGTTTTTGCTC
>NW_006438081.1:0-1731 GCF_000325575.1 Pteropus alecto | reverse complement strand
TAGCAATGGAAATCATTAAAAAGAAGAATAAAGTTGGAGGTATCACACTGCCTGTTATCAAACTATACTACAACGCTACAGTAATCAAAACAGCATGGTATTGGCATAAAAACAGATACATTGATCAATGGAACAAAATTGAGAGCCCAGAAATAAATCCACACCTATATGTTCCCTTAATATATGACAAAGGAGGTAATAATATACAATGGTTATGATAAAGGCAGTCTCTTCAATAAATGGTGTTAGGAAAATTGGACAGATACATGCAAAAAGTGGTAGCTGGACCACCTTCTTACACTATAAACAAGAATAGATTTAAAGTGGATTAAAGACTTAAATGTAATACCTGAAACCATAAAATTTCTACAAGAAAACATAAGCATTAAACTTGCTGGTATTACTAACAGGAATTTCTTTCCAGATCACACTAAAAGTACAAGCGACAAAAGAGAAACTCAGATAGATTGAACAATAACAAAATTAAAAACTTTTGTGCATTCAAGGACACTATCAAGAAAGTGAAAAACAACCCACAGAATGAGAGAAAATATTTACAAATTGTATATTTCATAAGAGTTTAGTACCCAGAATATATAAAGGACTCTTAGAACTCAACAACAGACAAAAAAAAAAAATTTAAAAATGAACAAAAGATTTGAGTACACATACTTTCCCAAGAAGACATATAAGTGGCCAATGAAAGCACAAAAAGATGCTCAACATCCTTAGGCATCAGAGAAATGCAAATTAAAACCATAAGGAGATATCCCCTCACACCTGTCAGAATGTCTATCATCAATATATTAAAAAACAAGTGTTGTCGAGGATGTGGAGAAAAGGGAACCTTCATACCTTGTTGGTAGGATTGCAAGTTGGTCCAGCCACTATGGAAAACAGTATGGAGGTTCCTCGAAAAATTAAAAATGGATATACCTTTTGACCTACCAATTGCACTTTTGGGTATTTATCAAAAGAATATCGAAACAATAACTTGTAAAGATCTTTGCACTCCAATATTCATGGAAGAACAATTTACAATAGCCAAGATATGGAAACAATCTAAATGTGCATCAATAGACAATTTGACAAAGAAATTATGGTTCATTTATACAATGGAATATTAGTCAGCCATTAAAAAAAATGAAATCCTACCATTTGCAACTACATAGATAGACCTAGAGGTTATTATGCTCGGTGAAATAAGTCAGACAGAGAAAGATAAATACTATATGATTTCACTTATGTGTGGAATCTAAGGAACAAAAAGAACAAACTAATCAAAAACAGAATCACAAATATAGTGGACAATTTGGTGACGGACAGAGGGGAGGGAAGTTTGGGAGGCTGGGACAATGGGGTGAAGGGTTATTGAATTACAAATTAGTAGTTGATAGTTGGGCACGGGGAGCATGGCAGAGGGAATGTAGTTAGCATTAATATGATAGCTAAGTGGAGGGCAAGGGGAGGGAGGGAGCAATTGTGGGGATTGTTTTATAAACATTACAGATGTCTAATCAATGTACTGTATACTTGAAACTAATTTAAATAAATAAATTTATTAAAAAGACAGTAAAAAAGGAATTATTAAGAGATTAATTTATGTTCTGTTCTTCCTACTGAGTCTTTGAAATTCAATATGTATTTTGTACTTAATGTACATCTCAATTTAAAATATCTACATTTAAAAAAATAATTTTCCAGCTTTATGGAGATATAATTAACATATAA
>NW_006438080.1:0-951 GCF_000325575.1 Pteropus alecto | reverse complement strand
GCTGGGCCACCCCATGAGGCCTGGACGGAGAAATGTTCTTCTGGGTAAAGAGGAGGCCACTTCTGTGGGAAGCTCAAAGTGCTCTTTCCTCTAAGACCAGGAACCAGAGAGAAGTCCAAACACACGGGATCCCTCACCTGAACCCTCATCACTCTAGTCACAGCACCTGTAGCTACCTTCTTACTGGGACCATTCCTGGATATGGGGACGATTTAGGCAAAGCCTGTGATGGAGTCTGAAGGCACAACAGCAGAGCGACTGTGCAATGCCAGGGCCCAGTGCAGAATCATAGGAGGGGACGCATGTCAAAAATTAAGAATGAAGTGACAGCGAGGGCTCAGCGTGCACTTCTGAGTAATGCACGATTCCTGTTCTGTGTCTCCTCACTCAATGGCTGGACAACGACTCCGGCATCTCCATCCTGATTCTGCACAAGAAAGCGTCTTTTCACTCTGTTTATAAACGGGGCTCATGCCACCAGAGATCCTGCTTCAGGACTGTGGAATGATCGTGCCCTGTGGTCCATACCCCACGGGGAACCCGTTCTGAGTGATGGGCCCGTGTGGGGAAAGCATGTGCCTGTGGGGGCAGAGAGCCTGAGGTCAGCACACAGGAGTCTGCACTGTGCCGGGTCTCTCTTTGTGCAGGTATTTTCCAGCCACAGAGAAGAAGACAGCCCTCAGGATGGTCCCTCTGCTGAGACATGAAAACAGACACATAGAAAACTGGTGAAGGAAGGTCCCCAGTCACCAGTGATTTGTCGTCCACAGACAGAAAAGGTGCATTTTCATTTTATTCCTGTGAGAACAGGAGAAGTTAGAGCCATGTTGAAAAAGTCAGGGTTGTCCCCGTGGGCAGCTGAGAACTTTGAGAGGAAATCGCTGCTTCCAACAGGACGCCCCTTCCCACCTTCCTGTGCACCTGCTGCTGGGCTGGTCTGTGTATGCTGTG
>NW_006438079.1:0-1716 GCF_000325575.1 Pteropus alecto | reverse complement strand
CAGATATGGACTGATCATCCAAACAGAAAATCAATGAGGAAATCACATCATTAAATGACACATTAGACCAACTAGACATAATAGACATTTACAAAGCCTCCATGCCAAAACAGCTGCTTATACATTCTTCTCTAGTACACATGGAACATTGTCAAGGATTGACCACGTACCGGGACACAGAAATAGCCTCAACAAATATAGGAGAGTTGAAATCATACCAACCATATTCTCTGATCATAATGCTTTGAAACTAGAGATCAACTATAAAAAGAAAGCGAAAAGAATGACAAACTTATGGAGATTAAACAACATGCTCCTGAAGAATATCTGGAACAGGGAAAAATAAAAAGAGATCAAGAGATACATATAAACAAATGATAATGATAGTACAATATATCAAATCTTTTGGGACATGGCAAAAGCAGTCATAAGAGGAAAGTTCATATTATTACAGGCCTACCTCCCCAAAACAAGAACGAACCCAAATAAACAACCTCATGCTTCATCTTAAAAAACTACAAAAGAACAAATGAAGCCTAAAGTCAGCAGAAAGAAACAAATACTCAAAATTAGAGCAGAAAAAAATGAAATCAAAAACAAACAAACAAACAAAAACAATAAAAAAAAATAACTGCAACAAAGAGCTGGTTCTTTGAAAGTTTAATAAAATTAACAACCCCCTGGCTAGACTTACTAAAAGTAAAGAGAGAAACGACACACATAAACAAAATCAGGGATGAAAGAGGGGAAATTATGACAGACACCACAGAAATACAAAGGATCATACAAGAACACTATGAGAAAGTGTATAACACCAAATTTAATAACTCAAAGAAATAGGCCAGTACTTAGAAAAATACAACCTTCCTAGACTGAATCAGGAATAACTGGAAAATCTAAATAGACCGATCAGCAGTATAGAATGTGAAACAATCATCAAAAAGCTACCAAAAAGTAATTGTCCAGGACCAGATGTCTGCACCAGTGAATTCTACCAAATATTCAAATATTTAATACCTATTCTCCTTAAACTCTTCCAAAAAAATCGAAGAAGAGGCAATACTTCCCAATCCATTTTATGAGGCCAATATTACCCCGATACCAAAACCTGGTAAAGATAACACAAAAAAGGCAAACTACAGACCAATACCTCTTATGAACACACATGCAAAAATCCTAAATAAGATAGTAGTGAACCAAATATTGCAACATATTAAAAGATTATACACCACAATCAAGTGGGCTTCATCCCAGGGTCACAGGAATGGTTCAACATATGCAAATCAATTAATGTGATATACCACATAAACAAATTAAAAAATAAGAATCATATGATCATATCAATAGATGCAGAAAAAGCCTTCAACAAGATACAGCGTCCATTTATGATTAAAACACTCAACCAAATCGGTATGGAAGGAAAGTACCTTAGCATAATAAAGGCCATCTATGACAAACACTCAGCCAACATTATACTTAATGGTGAAAAACTAAAAACCTTCCCTCTAAGATCAGGAACAAGGCAAGGCTGTCCACTATCGCCACTGTTGTTCAATGTAACATTGGAGGTCGTAGCAAGTGCAATCAGGCAACAGAAAGATATAAAAAGCATGCAAATAGGAAACAAAGAAGTCAGATTGTCACTATTTGCAGATGACATGATTGTCTATATAAAAACCCAAAAGACTTCACAAGAACACTACTAGTAACAATAAG
>NW_006438078.1:0-256 GCF_000325575.1 Pteropus alecto | reverse complement strand
TCAGGTGAGTTGAAGGTTGTTGAGGTCTTCATTGCACAGGTGCAAGTGACTGGTTGAAACTGATACCTAATTCTCTTCCTGCTTGTTTCTTTGTGTGAGTTAAAAAAATGCCTTCTGGCTTGCTTAATTGTGGGTGAATTAGGGCAGACCCCTCCTAGGATAGGATGACATCAATGTCTTTGCAGGCAGACCCAAAATCCCCTAACTTTTTCCTGCCTAATTCTTTTCTAAGAGTAATGAACCCTCTTATTATTAG
>NW_006438077.1:526527-530209 GCF_000325575.1 Pteropus alecto | reverse complement strand
ATACTCACAGAGACTAAAAGTAAAAGGATGAAAAGAGATATTCAATGAAAATGGAAATTAAAAAAAAGCTGGGGTAGCAGCACTTGTATCAGTCAAAATAGACTTTAAACTAAAGCCACAGGAGATAAAGAGCAATTAGGTGGATAGTTTTATAAGCTATATAAATGTCTCACCAATACACTGTATTCTTGAATCTAATGAAATATAATTAAAAAATTCTCTATAATATTGGTGTTTCTTATGTCATCACCTATCTGACTGAAAGCAGAACCTTATGGAAATGAGTCTTCCATAAATACTCCCTTCAGTGTATGTCTATAGCCAGGAGAGAGAAAAGGTATAAATCTATCAAAAAATCCCTTGGGGGGAGTGGTTTTCCATGGGCAGTAAGAAATCGGAATGACCACTTGCACCTGCATAACGAATATTATCATAATCTTTCTTATCTCCCACTTGTTCTCCTAAAAATTAATTTCTCTTTTCTAAAGAAACATTATTAGTTCTTCCCAAAGAAGCATTATCTACCTCTCCTTTTTCTCTGCTAAATTAGGTATATAAGTTTCTAACATTAACCATTTATCTAACTAGCTACTTCTTTTGTATGCTATGCATGTAGATAAATCCTTTTGGAATAAAAAATCACGTTTTGTAGGACATTTGGGTAGTCAAATATTCACATCGTGATAGTGAGACAACACACAAAGGAAATCAAAATGTTTATTGAGATATCACATAATTTTTTCATTTCTTTAAATATTTAAGCAAAATAACTTCATGTGGGAGGGCCTGATTTTGGTCACAGAATTTTGTATTGAGAATAGTTTTGAAGACATAGTTACTGTACTGTGAATATAATTTTGAAAGTAAATTCATATCCTGATTGGCACCTGGGAGACTGCCTTGTACCATTTTTTTTCAACCCAATATCAATGGACTTGAATTTTTTAAAGCCCAGAACATCTTTGTATAATAAGTCAGATCATGTTAGCGAGGACACTAGTCCATACAGTAAGAGAAATGGACACTTTGGGGGGAATATGAATAACTTGGAGCCAATAATATTTCCTTTACTGTTGCACTCGTTGTTTCATTGCACTGAAGAATGATCTTATACCTGGAAGTTTAATACTAAATTGAAGTTAAGTAAAGTAAAATAAACAAAATTCAACCAAGTGAATTTAAAGATCTAGTTGGCTTTATTAAGCAATTCATAAATCGAAAATCATCTCATCTAGCATCTAGAAGTGCACTCTGGAGAACTGTACAAAATAAAAGATTTTTATAGGAAGAAGAATGAGAAAAGAAAGATGTTAACGACAACAACAAAAAGAATTATTTGGGGACTAGGACATCTTCTTTTGAGAGAAAGGGACCAAGCAAGGGTTTTATCATGCAGATTAACTCTTCTTTTTAGGGGGGATGGAGAGGGTCCAAGTACAGATTATTTTAATGGTGCTTCACAAAATTTCATACTAGTTAATTAAGGTTATGTTTCTGCTATGTTGTAATAACTATGTATAATGTCACATGGTAACTAGATTTATTGGGATGATCACTTTGTAAGTTATATAAATGTCTAATCACTAGATTGTAGATCTGAAACTAATATAATGTTATATGCCAACAGTATTTGAAAAAAGATAAAATTATTTTTTAAAAAGATTATGTGCACTTCTGAGTATTTATCCAAAGAAAACCAAAACAATAATTTGAAAAGATCTATGCATCCCTATGTTCATGGAAACACTATTTCAAATAGCCGAGATATGGAAGCAACCTAAATGCTCATCGACAGATAATTAGATAAAGAAGTTATGGTTCATATGTAAAATATAATATTACTCAGCCATGAAAAAAATGAAATTCCACCATCTGCAATGACATGGATGGACTTAGAGGTTATTATGCTGAAAGAAATAAGGCAGAGAAATATAAATACCATATGATTTCACTTACATGTGGAATCTAAGGAACAAAAGAACAAACTGATTGAAAACAGATTCACAAATATAGAGGACAATCTGGTGATGGCAAGAGGGGAGGGGATTGAGAAGACTAGGGGAAAGCGGTGACAGGTTAAAGAAGTACACATTGGTAGCTGATAGATGGTCATAGGGAGGGGGAGTATGGCATAGGGAATGCAGTCTGCAGTAATATAATGGCTAGGTATAGAGCCAGAGGAGAGATAGAGCAACCAGGGGGGTCGTTTCATAAACTATATAAACGTCTAACAAATGTACTTCACACAAATAATAAAATAAAATTTGAAAAAAGATTATGTTTCTGGGACAGATTGAAATTGCAATTAGATTAGGTATTAAATCTAGGTTTAGTGTCATGGGTATTTAGCAAGAGTGAAGCCATTTTAGGAATGTGTGTGTGTGTGTGTGTGTTTTCTTTAATACCACTAAATAGAAGGATACTCGTTAAGCAGAATAATATTTTCTGGATCCCTTGGTGGTTTTGTTAAAAGTGTTATAACTGCTATTGTCATGTCTAAACTGAAGCTAATACTACTATATATTCGGACATTGTTAGGTTTAATTACTATTCACAGAATCATTAAAGATAAAGAAATGCTAATTACATGAGTGAACCTTGTAGTTTTTTAGGTACTATTCATTGGATTAGGTTTGGAATAGTGTCTCAAATAACGCCAGAGGCAAGTTAGAAAATTAACTGAGCTCATTAGGAAATTTAATTCATTTATGTCAGTAAACAAGAACTGTGGTTTTCCAATAAAATCTCATCTAAGCAGTTTGCCAGATAATGGAATTTGATAGGCAACTCTAAGCCACTAGAAGACAAGTTAGGAAAAGTACAGCATCAGTACAAATGTTTTTAGGCTCACGATATACTATGGCTAGGAAATCATTGCTGCTATCTTGACTCTTTTCACCTCTTCAACAGGTTTATTGTGACTTGCTTACATTTATTTAAATGTCATTTATTTTTTCTAATGGTTTCACAAATCTAAAGTTGCTGTTTTAAAGAAGTCTCTTTTCCCACTTAATCTCTATGAGATATTATACTCATGTCAATATCTTGAGGAAAGTGTATTTAAAATAATTCAGAATTTTTAATTTTTTAAAAATTAAGTTTATCGGGGTAACTTTGGTTAATAAAATTCTATAATTTTCAGGTGTACATTATAATTTGACATCTGTATATTCTGTTGTGTGTTTACCACACAAAGTCCAGTCCTTCAGCTACCATATATTTGATCCTCTTTACCTTGTACGCCCTCTCCCTACACCCCTATATTTAACCCCCTTTACCACTTCTACCTCCCCGCTCCCCGCACCCTCTACCCTCTGGTAACCAGTAGTCTATAGCCCATGTCCATGAGTCTCTGCTTGTTTGTCCTGTTCATTTGTTGCTTTTAGGTTTATATCCCACATGTAAGTGATATCATGTGATTTTCAACTTTTTTTGTCTGGCTTTTTTCGCTTAGCATGATTATCTTGAGGTCCATGCATGTTGTTGCATATGACAATATTCTAGCTCTTCTTATGGCTGAGTAATATTCCATTGTATATATGTACCACAGCTTCTTTAGCCAATCATCTATTGTAGGACACTTCAGTTGCTTTTATGTCCTGGTCACTGTGAATAATGCTGCTATGAACATCGGTGTACAAATATCTTTTTAGATATGGGTTTTCAAGTCTTTGGGGTAAGT
>NW_006438077.1:509203-525068 GCF_000325575.1 Pteropus alecto | reverse complement strand
TTTCCTATTTGGATGCCTTTTATATCTTTCTCTTCTATGATTGCACTTGATAGGACTTCCAATGTTATATTGAGTAACAGTGGCTATAGTAGACAGCCTTGCCTTGTTCCTGATCTTAAGGAGAAGGTTTTTAGTTTTTTACCATTAAGTATAATGTTGGCTGAGGTTTTGTCATATACGGCTTTGTAATATTAAGATAATTTCCTTCTATACCGATTTTGTTAAGTGTTTTGATCATAAATGAATGCTGTATCTTATCGAAGACTTTTCCTGAATCTGTTGATATGATCATATGATTCTTAGATTTTAATTTATGTGGTGTATCACATTAATTGATTTACATATGTTGTACCATCCCTGTGCCACTAGGATGAAGCCCACTTGATCATGGCGTATAATTTTTTTGATATGTTGTTGTATTCGGTTCACAATTATCTTATTTAGGATTTTCGCATCTGTGTTCATGAGAGATATTGGTTGGTAGTTTTCTTTTTTGTGTTATCTTTACCAGGTTTTGGTATCAGAGTAATATTGGCCTTATAAAATGAGTTGAGAAATATTGCCTCCTCTTTGATTTTTTAGAAGAGTTTGAGGAGAATATGTATGAAATCTTTTTTGAATTTTGTTAAAATCACTGACAAAGTCATCCGGTCCTGGATTATTACTTTTTGGTAGGTTTTGATGATTGTTTCAATTACATCCTGCTGATTGGTCTATTTATATTTTCCAATTCTTTCTGATTCAATCTAGGAAGGTTATATTTTTCTAAGTACCAGTCCATTTATTCTAAGATATTAAATTTAGTGTTACATACTTTTTCATAGTATTGTATGATCCTTTGTATTTCTGCATTGTGTGTCGTCATTTCCATTCTTTCATCTCTAATTTTGTTTCTTGTGTCCTTTCTGTTTTTTCTTTAGTGAGTCTAGCCAGCAGTTTGCCAATTTCATTAAACTTCTCAGAGAACCAACCTATTGTTGCATTTATTTTTTCTATTGATTTTTGTTTAGAATTTCATTTGTTTCTGTTCTAATTTTGATTTTTCTTCCCTTCTGCTGAATTTAGATTTCATATTTTATTCCTTTTCTAGTTTTTTGTTTGTTTGTTTCTTTGTTTGTTTAAGATGAAGTGTTAGGTTGTTTATTTGGGCTTGTTCTTGTTTTTGAAGATAGGCCACTAATCATATGAATTTCCTCTTATGACCGCTTTTGCTCTGACCTAAAGTTTAGAGGTTTAGTACTATCATTATCATTCGTTTTTATGTATCTCTTAATGTCTTTTTTTTTTAATTTTTTTCTCTGATCCAGTTACTCTTCAGTAGCATGTTGTTTAATTTCCACGTATTTGTGGTTCTTCCTCATTTCTTTTTGCAGTTAATCTCTAGTTTCAAAGCCCTATGATCAGAGAATATGGTTGGTATTATTTAAAAACTCTTATATTTGTTGAGACTATCTCTGTGTCCCAGTATGTGGTTGTTTCTTGAGAATGTTCCATGTGCACTAGCGAAGAATGAATAAGCAGCTGTTTTGTGATGGAAGGCGCTGTAAATGTCAGTTATGTGTAGTTGGTCTAATGTATCATTTAAGGATGTTATTTCCTTATTGATTTTCTGTTTGGATGATCTGTCCATATCTGACAGTGGGTATTAATGTCCCCTACTATGATAGTGTTTTGGTCTGTTTCTCCCTTTAGTTCTGTTAGTAATTGCTTTACATATTTCGGGGCCCCTGATTGGGAACATAGATGTTAATAAGTGTTATGTCTTCTTGGTGCATGATTCCCTTTATCATTATGAAGTGTCCCTCAGTATCTTTCTTTCTTTATGTTTTTTTTTTTTATTTTGAAGTCTATTTCATCTGATTTAGTATTGGTACCCCCACTTTTCTCTGATGCCATTTGTTTGAAATATCATTTTCTACCCTTTCACTTCAAGTCTATATTTGTCTTTGGAGCTGAGATGTGTCTCCTGGAGGCAGCATATGGTTAGGTTTTGTTTTTTTGATCCATTCTGAAATTCTGTGCCTTTTTATTGTTGAGTTCAGTCCATTTACATTTAGGGTGATTATTGAAATATAGGGTCTTCTTCTAGCCATTGTATCTTTTGATTTCTGGTTGGTCAGTGTTTCCATTACTTCTTTGTCCTTGTTTTTCTGTTTTCTTTATTTTGATTGGTTTGTGTGGGTTTTCCCTCTGGTTCTTCTTGTTTTATGTTATATACTTCAGTTCTGAATCTTTCGTATGTGGTTACCATTACAAATGTGTAAAGGATATATATATACATACAACTGTCCCTTTTCTTCTGTGCATACCTTATCTCCTTTCTCCTTTGCAAATTTGGATCTTTGAATCCTTCCCTTTTCCGTTATTGTTGTCTCAATTTGTTCCTATGTATGGTGAATGTTCATTACTATCTTGCTATAGCAAATCTCTTCTTATTTTAAGCTTATAATCCCCTGTTCCTAGGAAGGGTTGCACTCCTTTGCTTTTATCAGCCTGCTAGTCACCTTAATCCTTTTTTTTTTTTTTTTTTTTTTTTTTTTTTTTTTTTTTTTTAACTTGGCAAGTTAAATGACTAGTTTAAGTCACGGAGTTAACTCGAGGGGAAGCGGGGCTGGATCCCAGGTGTAGGTGTCCTGGTCATGGTAAGTGTTCTCTGGGTCATTCCCGTGGGCTCTCAGCTTGGGAGCGCTCACGCTTAGCTTCTCCACGGCTCGCCCATTGTGCCTTTTCTTTGGTATATATATATAACTATATATATAAATAACTATATATATATATATATGTATATATATATATATATATATATATATGCAGTCATCCATTTTCTTCTGTGCATGACTTATCTCCATTCCTCTGCGAATTTGGATCTTAGAATCCTCCGTTTTCAGTCATTGTTATCTCAATTTGTCCCTTTGTATGCTGATTATTCATTACTATCTTGCTATAGCAATTCTATTTTTATTATATAAGCTTAAATTTCCCTGTTCTTATTAAGAATTGCTCTCCTCTGCTTATATTTGCCTGATACTCACCTTACTCCTAATTATGTTTCTTTTTTTTATCTTTTTGTTTTAGGTGAGGTAACCCTTCTCAGTATTTCCTGTAGCGCAGGCCTCATAGCGGAGCATTCCTTTCATTTTTGTATGTACGGAAAGGTCTTAATTTCTCCTTTATATCTAATTTACAGCTTAGCCGAATACATCATTCTACAGCTGTTCCTTTCACTTAATAGTTTGAATATTTGATTACATTTCTTTCTGGCTTATGAGGTTTTTGCTGAGAAGTCCGACGATAATCTAATGAGTTTTCCTTTATAAGTTACCATTTTCTTCTCCCTGGCTGCCCTGAGAATTTTGACTTTGTTGTTGATTTTGATAATTTTAATACAATGTGTCTTAGTGAAGGGTTTTGGGGGTTGAAATAATTGGGTGTTCTGTTGACTTCTTGAATTCCAAGTTCCAGCTCGTTCCCTACATTTGGGAAATTCTCTTCAACTATTTGTCTGAAAATGCTTTCTATTCCCTGACCCTTATCCTCGCCTTCAATAATGCCCATTATTGTTATGTTTCCTCTCCTGATGGTATCAGCTAGTTGTTTTATTTCTTTTTCATTATTTTTCATTCTTCGTTTCCTCTCTTCTTCCTTATGATTGATTTCTAGATTTCTGTCTTTAATGTCACTGATCCTTTCCTCCATTTGTTCGACTCTATTTCTCAAGCTTGCTATTTCATTTTTCAGCTCTTGCAGTGTTTTTTTCCCCAGAAGATCTATTCTGTTATTTTTAAGGAATTCAATGTCCTTGTTATGTTCATCTATTTTTTTTTTTCAATTCCTGAAATTATTTATTTGAGTTGTTTCAGAACTCACTGAGTTTTTTCAGAAGTACTTTCCTGAATTCTCTGACATTTAAGTCGTGTATTTCTATGTCTGTAGCTTATTTTCTGGAGATTTTTTTTTCTTCCTGAGATGCCTTGTCACCTTGTTTATTCATGGTGTTTAATGGACTATTTCTCCACCTGGGCATTAATGGAAATGTATTCTGCTTTTGTTCCAGAAAGAAGATTTATTATATAAGGTCTCTTTTTAGGCTACTGCAAAGAAGGCCTCTTGGTTTCCTTCTTTATATAAAGCCTTACTAATAGCTTCTTATTTTCTTATAGATATTTAATCATGCTTGCTACCCTGTCAGTGTTAGCAACAGTTTTGGTAGTGTTTGCTGAGATTATTCCCCTGGGGCTCCACAATGTTCAGTCTCAGAGGGTATGGGTGGAGGGCCCCTCTGGGTTGGAATTTGGGGGCTATGACTCAGCCTCAGTTTTGCAACCACAGCCAGTAAAAATCAACTTTTGTTTTTCTGTCATCCCACTTCTCTGCTTTCTGCCCTGATGACTTGGCCCTGACACTGTCTGTGTGGAACTCACAACTCTCTTAGGCAGGGCTCTTCTGGGCTTTTGCCACACCTTTTCCCCTCCCCATCCTTCTGCAGGTAGCTCTATCGTCTGCAAGTGTCAGCTTTTTTATTTCTCCCAGTCCACTGCCTGACACTCAGGGTTCTGATCAGTGGTAGCTCTTATGCGCAGATCCCATGCTCAGATGTGCTGGTGTGCAATTTGGATGTTGTTTGTTGAGTTTTAGATGTTCAACTTATTGTTGTTTCAAGGAGAGAGGTCTGGAGACGTCTCTCACTCGGCCATATTTCTCCATTCCTCCAATTCAGAATTTTAAAATCTAACAACCAAAAATTTTACCTTAAGCCTTACTACTTCCTCTGTGTAATCCTTTAATCAGCCTGGGAAAAATCATACATTTAATTCTATGTAATATTTGAGGGTAGTTTAATACTTTAATTAGCTATTTATATATGAAAAAATATAGACATAATTAAGGATATTCTGATTAATTAAAATCATTAGGAGGTATTAAATATGAAAGAACAGATTTTTAATTAAATCTTTCAATTTTTCATTTCCAAAATCTTCCGTACTGACAAAAAAAAAGAGAGTATGTTTTATCTGAGTCAGTTTTGCTATAAATAGCACAAATATAGTATTAGATATTTTTTTTAACAAGCTGGCTATCATATTCTGAGTTTAGTTAAAGTTTTGTTTAACTCTTCACTTATTAAAGTGTTTTAGTGAGAGGAAACTTCATTGCTATTAATAAATGTTTTACTAGCACTGGAAGAAGTCAGAACTCCAAACGTTTAGCTTAAAAATTTCTCAAGGAGAAATACCTGCAAGAAAGACAGAATTGAATAAGTTGACCATGGTGTCCTTTTTTTTGTAGTGAAACAAGCACATTCTATCTATGCAGCAGTGCAAAAAGATAATCAGGAGACTGGAGTATTAAGCTTTGGAAGTAACTGCCAAATGCTAATAGAAAAGCAAGAGTAGTGGCAAGTCAATGTAAGATTTAGATGAAGTAGGAAAAAGTTTATTCTCCTCTGAGCATGATGAGGTTGATGGAAAACAATATCTGTGGAGCTATTGAAATAAATGATTTTTTAAGGTTATAGCCCTCATACCTTCCTGAATTGCAGGCATAGGTGATGAGGGAGATATGCACTGAGTTTAAAATGTCAATTGTTTTTTTTCTTTCCATCATTAAATTAAAATTTGCAGTATGCTGCCTTTACAGAAATAAAAATGAAAGCAAAAGCGAAATCATCTTTTGGAGAAGAAATCTAAACGAATTTGGGAGATAAACATGGTCTTATGAAAGGGATTACACTGTCACATCTGTTGCTCTCGAAAAACTGATTATTAAAGTTAGATGATGTTTCTTCTCTCACTGCACTATTTAACAAATTTCACTGATATTCTTCAAATACATGTGATTTAACTGTTGCCTAATATTTCCCAGTAGGAATATATTACAATTTACCTAATTATCTCCCTATTGTTGGACATGGATTATTTCACACATCACTGTGATGAATAGTTTTGTTCACTAATCCTTGCCCACATCTCTGATAATTTCTTTAAGATAGATTTCTAAAACTTTAGTTGCTAGACAAAGGAGGGGAATGTTTTATAATTTTTAAAGTGTTTGCTAATTTATATTTGCACCAACATAGCATGAAAAGGTTCATCACTTAAACCAAAAACTGTATATTACACTTTTTTTTATCATTGTTAATATGATAGGCAAAACATTATTTCTATTTGTAGTTATTTGATGATTTACTAATGGATATTAAAAAGAATAGAATAAAATGTAGGACAAGTGTGCATATTTTGTTTTAGCTCTGTTTATTCGTTATTGATTTACCATTTATGTATTGAACTTTTATATCACTATTTTGGATCTTAAATCAGTATATGTGAATTATACTAATTATAGTTTTTAAAAAACTCATAGCCTGTTTGTAGAAATGGGTATATAAACAAATAATTATAGCACGTTTATTTAACCGCCAAAAATACATAGAAAGTTCTTTGAGAACACAGAAGAAGAAAACAATGACAGGCCAAATGATGAAGAGATTGGGCTTCACAGAAGTAGTAGCATTTGAAATTAAATGTGGGACCAAGATTACCTGAGGTTCAAGTGTAGGAGGGGAAGGATGTTCCAGAATAAAGCAGAGAATGCATAAATTTAGGAAATATGAAGGAAATGGTGTGTTCAGAGAATTGTAAAGAGGTCAGTATAATTAACGTATGGAGTTCATTGTGGTGAGTGAGAGATAATGAATTTAGAAAAGTAAATTGTGATCAGATAATGAAAGATCAATCTCTTAAACTCTGACCCTCAACATAACATTTTAACTAGAGCAAGTGTTTCAACTATATATTTTAATAGCATAATGAATGTCTTTTTTCATAACGCTTATCATCACATTTTAATTACTTATTCATTTCACTGTCTTTAGACTCATATCCATGAGAGCAGGGAGTATATCTGTCAGACTCACTGTCATATCACCAGTTTCTAGCACAGTACCTGTTGAATAAATGAATGAATAAATGAATGGATTTATAACATAAGCATCAAGGATTTGTTAAAGCAAGGATTCGTTAGAGAAAATTAATGACTATATGTAAAATTAATTACAAGTAAATATATTTAAACAACATTATGGTGAGTTAAAGAGTAGTCACCAAAGAGATATGCCTAAGACCTAACCCCCAGCAGCTGTGAATGTGACCTTATTTGGAAATAGGATCTTTGCAGATATACTTAAGGATCTCAAAATGAGATCATACTAGATTTAGGGTGGGCCTTAAATCCAAGGAGAGGAGTTTTTATATGAGAAAAGAGAAGGAAATTTTAAACACAGGAGCACAGAGGAGAGGGCCATATGAAGATGGAAGCAGAACTAGAGTTATTCTACCACTAACCAAGGAATGTATGAAGCCACCAGAGGGTAGAAAAGGCAAGGGAATATACTTCCCTAAAGCTTTAATAAGAAGCATGGCCCTGCCAAAATGTTGATATTTGGTCTTCTAGGCTCTAGAACTATAAGGGAATAAATTCTGTTGTTTTAAGCCACCCAGTTTCTGGTGATTTATTATAGCAGGCTCAGAAAACAAATACAGATATATAATATATAACAAATACAGATATATAATATATATATTCAATTATATATGTTTAATCACTAGGGGAAAAATGAGGAATAGAATAAAAAAAATAAAAGCTGAAGATGGGATAAGAATTAAGGAAAGCATTTATTGTTAATGGAACAGACTGGAAATGATAGGAGACTGAAAAAATCCGTAGTGAGGAAATGTATATTATATATTCAGAAGATAGAACTTATAGATATTTTGGGGCAATATGTAACTGATAGAAGATAAAGATGAGTCTCAGATTTCTCACACAAGCGATTGGCCAACTGATGATTTGTTAATAGAAATAAAGAATGCAAGAGGAATTATGGATTTGGTAGATTTGTACTTCAGACTGAGGTATTTTGTCATGCGTGGCCAAGGGAATATCTTCTTCCTTAGCTTAGTGATCTGATCATTATACAGAGATTTCATAATATCCTGAATCTAATCAGTCTTCCATTCTTTGCTTAAGAACTCTGTGTTAGCATGTTGGCAGACACTTTTAACACTTAGCCAGGCAGTTGACAACTGTACCTTAGCTCTCACTTCCTGCTTGTACAGTCTTAGTGTCTGCCTGAAGTGAGGGCTTAATACTTTCTCAGATATTTCTTGAGCATGCACACAGCCTTGATATGCTCACAGTGCTACATGTGAGCATGGCTTTCTGGATGTCCAGGAACATATCTGAACTTTTCAAAAACTTTCACAGGCAACTCATTCCTCAGCATTTCTTTTTACGACTTTTGGTTAGCCTGTGTCCCAACTGTTATGCACCGCTTTAGTCAGCCATTAATTTAATCAACTTCCTGTAATGATTTTTGACAAACACCCCTTGGAAAAAGGGTTTTTACTCTTGGTGACCTCCAAGTCAGGTCAAATAAGACAGCCTTGCAAGTAGAGTCTTCTAAGGAAATACCAGACAGGTCAAATAATGTGAATTCTTTGGAAATGAGGCTGTGAAAGAACAACAACATTTTGCTCTTTACAATGAAGGCAAGGCTGTGAATTTTCCTGGTGATTTTATGGTGATTGTGGGCCATTGGTTCTCAAACCTACCGAGAATCTAGAGGTGGGGATTGGGCTAGGCAAGATAAAATTCCACAAAATTTTCTGCTCTTACTGAGTTTCATCTGTTTTCCTTGAATAAGCTCTCCTAGAATTGTTGCAAGCCTTTGGTCAATTTCCAGATTTCAGAAAAAGTTGTTTCTTGAAATTTTTGCCAGCTTATTTATTGCTTTTAGAGAGGAGAAAATTTTAGAAGATTTTTACTCTGTCATTTTTGTTAACATTACTTTATGCCGGTTTTCATCCCAAATTAACATTTGATTAGATTTTTATATTAATTGCAATACATCCCAAGTATTACATTTATTTTTATTATTACATGTGCACATAAGAATATAATGATAAGTAGTATGGCCAAAGATTTTCAAGGACTAAGTCTCTCTAGTGGAAAAAGATTCAAAATATGAAGATCCCTTTAGTCTACTTCAGCAGTGACCTTGCTCCCTACTCAGACCCTCCTTATATATGTATGCCAAAATCAGTCTTTTAAATTGCTTTTTATTTACAACCTCTGAAAGTCTCTTGATTGTATATAGTAACAGTTGAGTGACATTTTAGCTATTGTTCTTACTACATATATCAAAGAAGTCCTCACAGTGGTTTTTCTTTTGAACAAAAAAAAATCCAGTCTTTCTCATTCCCCCTGAAAGAATTCCATCACTGGATAAAATAATTACTGAGTGTTAACTGGGAAAAATCATAGAGTAAGTATAACAAAAAATAATAAAATTAAAAAATACCTAATGTCAACATCATAGAAAAAGATGTTAGAATTACTCATATTTTTAAACATAGCTGTATCTTTTGTGTAAACATAACAGTTCTACAGAGAATAATAAATACATTTTTATGGGTTTTCATTGCTCAGGAAAAAAGAAATAAATAGATTAATCAATATCATGTTATGAAAATTAAGGCAAACAATTGACTCTTAATTATCCGTGTATGGATAATCTAAACAAAAACTTTCTTTCCTTGTATTTCTCTTCTGAATTTCTAACTGTTCTCTATTTTATTTGAGTATACTATAATTTTATTAAATATTTATTCTCGTGCGAAATAGAACCTTATATATCTTTGGACACAAATTTGTGAAAGTCTATTATTCTTAGTGAATATATTATCAATAAATTAAGATTAACAGGTGTCTTAGTTCAGGCTCATAAAACAAGTTACCATAGACTGGATGGCTTAAACAAAAAAAAATTATTCATCACAGTTAGGAAACTGTGAAGTTCAAAATTTACAGTGTCTGGTGATGGTTGGCTTCCTGATTTTTAGGAGGCCATCTTCTCATTGTATCCTCATATGGGGGAGAGAGAGAGATCATCTTTCTTATCTCTCTCTTGTTGTACAATTACTTATGGAGAACAATATTATATTTGTTTCAAATGTACACCATAGTGATTATACATTTATAGAACTTATAAAGTGAAGACCCTGATAAATCTAGTACAGATTTGATACCATGCATAATTATTACAATATTATTGACTATATTCCCTATGCTATACTATACATTCCCATGACTATTTTTTAACTATATCAATTTGGACTTCATAATCCCTTCACGTTTTTCACCAACCCCTAACCACCCTCCATCTGGCAACCAACAAAATGTTCTCTGTAGCTATGAGTTTCTTTCTGCTTTGTTTTCTTTGTTAATTTTGTTCTTTAGATTCCACATACAAGTGAAATCACATAGAATTTGTCTTTCTCTGTCTGATTTACTTCACTCGACACAATTCCCTCTAGGTCCATCCCATTCCATTATATATAAGTGCCACTTCTTCTTTATCTATTCGTCCATTGATGGACACCCAGATTGCCTCCATTTCATGACTATTGTAAGTAATAATACAATAAACATATAGATTCAAATGTCCCTTCAATGTACTGTTTTGAGTTTCTTTGGATAAATAACCAGAAGTAAAATCACAGGGTGCTTCTTTGTTTCTTTGTATACCCTTTGTTTTAAAAGGTATAAACTTTTTTCTATTTTTTTCTGGTATAAGTATTGCTACCCAAGCTTTTTTTGTTTTGTTTTGTTTTTTTGTTTCCATTTTCATGAACTAACTTTTCCCATCTTTTTACTTTCAGCCTGTGTGAGTCTTTCAATCTGAAATGAGTCTCTTGTAGGCAGCACAAGTAAGGGACTTGTTTTCGTATCCATTCTGCCTCCTTATCTTTTGATTGGAGTGTTTAATTCATTTAAATTTAAAGTAATTGTGACAGATATGTAGTTACTGCCATTTTATTATTCATATTTTTATATTTCTCTTTAAAAAGTCCCTTTAACATTTCTTGTAATAATGGTTTGGTGTTGATGAACTCCCTTAGTTTTTTCTTGTCTAGGAAGCTCTTTATCTGTCCTTCAATTCTAAATGATAGCTTTGCTGGACAGATTAGTTTTAGTTGTAGGTTCTTGCTTTTCATCACTTTGAATATTTCATGCCAATCCCTTCCGGCCTGCAAAGATTCTGCTGAAACATCAGCTGACAGTCTTATGGGAACTCTCTTGTATGTAACTAATTGCTTTTCCATTGCTGCTTTTAAGATTCTCTCTTTGTCTTTCACCTTTGGCCTTTTAATTATGATGTATCTTTGTGTGGGCCTGTTTAGATTCATCATGTTTGGAACTCTCTGTGCTTCCTGGGATTCTATATTTATATCTTTTACCTGATTGGGGAAATTTTCAGTTGTTCTTTCTTCAAATAGTTTTTCAATTTCTTGCTCTCATAATTCTCCTTCTAATACCCTATGATGCAAACATTGGTATGTTTGATGTTGTCCCAGAGGCCCCTTAAGCTTTCCTCATTTTTTAGATTATTTTTTCTTGTTGTTGTTCTGATTGGGTGTTTTCTGGTACATTATCTTCTAAATCGCTGATTCGATTCTCCGTTTCATCTAATTTGCCGTTGATTTTCTCTAAGGTATACTTCATTTTTGTTATTGTATTCTTCATTTCTTAGTGGTAAATTTTTATGTTTTCTATCTCCACTGTTATGTTTTCTATCTCTTTGTTAAAGTTCTCACTGTTGAAGTTCTCAATGATATCATCTATTCTTCCCCTAATTTCATTGAGCATCCTTCTAACCAGTGTTTTGAACTTTTCATCCAGTAGACTGCTTGCCTCCATTTTGTTTAGTTCTTTTTCTGGATTTTTATCTTTTTCTTTCATTTGTGATATGTTTGTCTCTTCATTTTGGCTGCCTCCCTGTGTTTGTTTCTATGTATTATGTAGGGATGCTACGTCTCCTGGTCTTAGAAGAGTGGCCTTATGCAGTAGGCATACTATGGGACCCAGAGACACAGTCTCCCTGGTTACCTGAGCTTGGTGTTTGAGGTGTGTCCTTTATATGAGTGTGTGTGCCCCCCTGTTGTATTTGAGCCTTAGTTGTTGTTTGAACTTCAGTGGGAAGGATTGACCCTCAGGATGAGGGCTAGCTGGTAACCACAGTATGAAAGCTGTTGTGCAGGGGCTGGCCTTCTGGAGAATTTGCTTCAGCAGTGTTCTGGTGCTTTCCCAGTTTGCCCTTTGAGCATGTTATCCTTGAAACTGCCTCCAGGTGGATTTGTGGCTATGTTTGAAGCTGGTCACCAAACTAGCCAAACTCGAGGCTTCTTAATAGTGTCCCCATTGCAGGCCAAGTTCAGCTTCAGCCTGTGCTCTGCCCAGGGCCACCTGGCAAGAGTCGTCGAGCAATCCACAGACGGCTACCACCCATGTTGGTCTTGGATATGTCTAGAGATGCCAAGCCAAGAATCAGGGCTGGCTGCCATTAGTGCAGGGCTTGGGGCTGTTCAATAAGATGTACGGAGCATGCCAAAAAAACATGCTGCTTATTTGGGTTTTGTGACTCTTTGAAAGATTTTATGAAATTCTGAAGCATAACTAAGACAGGTCGTTTGTGTGGAAAAGCCAGTGGAAGCAGCTTGGGTGGGCCTGCAAGTTGGATGGGAAGGTCTCAGAGAATCACCTGGTTTGAGCAACCAGTGTTAGCCAGATTGATGGAGACTCATGCATGGTAGCTACCTGCTCTTGCATATCTAGAGGGGGTAGGGCTCAAAAACAACAACAGAAAGGGATTTTGCCAGCGCTTTTGTCTAAGAGGAAACTGCTCCCCCAGCCCTCACCCTGAAACCAGACAACTCAGTTCCTTCCTGTATGTCCCTGGCTTCATTCAATCTGCTGCCCCAGTTCTGGAGCTCAGAGTGAATAAGTCAATGCACAGACCCTTTAGGAATGCCTGGGTCATTGGCAGTGGTCTGTCTCAGTCACCTATAATCTGCTGGTTTTCATAGCCAGAAGCTGTGAGGACTTCTCTCCTTGGTAATTGAACCCTAGCCCGGGAGCTCAGCATAGGGCTGGTACCTTTTGTTCCTCCGGGGGCACCTCTGCAGTTGAGATATCCCTCCTGATTTTTAACCGCCACACATATGTGTGGCATCAGCTTGTTTCATGTCTCTGCCCCTCTTACCAGTCTCACATTGGCTTCTTCTGTATGTTTTTAGATGTAAGATATCTGTACAGTTAGATTCAGGCAATTCTCATTGATGGTTGTTCTGTAGTTTAGTTTTAATTTTGAAGTGGTCATGAGAGGGGGCAAGCACAGCACTTATCTACTCTGCCATTTTGACTGGGAATCTCTCATTGTTCTCTTGAGTTACTAACAATAAGGAGGAAAATTCTAGGTAGAATATCTGAATATAATATTCAAACAATACTCTAAAGTCAAATATAATTAATTTAGGATTAACTGTTACTCTATAATACTATGCCATTTACCTCTCATTGGAATATGTGTACATCATGTATAGAAAGGCAAATATTGTCTCAACAATAGCATTTTGTTAACCTTATATATTCATATTTACTATTACTCAGCTAGTTGTAAAATCATAGATATATACCCATGAAAAGGACTAGGGAGATGAAATATTGCCCTGTCTCCATCAATTAATTCTCATATTTTCAATATTTTCTCTGGGCATTCCTTCTACCTGTTTGTTTTAATATAAACCTGACTCTCCCCAAAAGATACCACTTCTCCAGCACTCTTTTCAAGTGGTAGATATTTATTTATTTTTTAATCCTGTGTATTTTGGCATAAGAGTTAGTGTCCTACTTCTCTACTTTGAAATAATTATTATCCCTTTACCCTCTTGTTAGAGCAAATAAAAGTCACAGAAAAACCCTTCAACAAGGATGTGTCTTTCTCGAAGATCTAGAGGTTTTCTGGGGATTCCAGTTCAGCTCTGCCTCACCTTGCACAAAACTAAGGTCTAATTTCTAATTTTTGATGGGATTAGTTGCTTATCCCTGAATTACCAGCTTCCTGGTATGGGCATGTCATATTTCACTTACCACACTTGTTTCCACTCTCTATGTAATTTTTATGGCCCTTGAGCATTTCTATTTCTTAAGAGATCAGCAATGTACTTAAAAGTACATATCATACTTCATACAACATATATGTGCTTTGCACTGAAAATTATTTTCTTCAGAATATCTAGTTCACTATTTTATGATAAGCATAGATAAGGACTTTTATTTGTATTTTTAATTTAATGCTCTAATAGACTATTTGTATTTTTTCACATCTTGTGTTCATGTTTATTTTATAATACATGTGTGCATAAATACATACATACATTTTTACATGTAATGGAAAGCAATCCAATTTGTTCCACAAAGATTTCATAATTCTGATACCAAACTCTTGATATAATGCTATGCCTTTTCTAAATAAAAACATATGTGTTCATACACATACATATGCCAGAAAAAAAAAAAAAAAAAAACTCATTATTTGTTGGTGAACCACTAGATATATTTCTCTTAAAAGGAACAAATTATATCTACTATTATAATTATTTTATAATGTTTCAAGAGAATATTACAAGACTTTTTGGAATTCTATAAATGATGTAAATATTGTAGTAGACTTTTAATTTTGGCTGTTCAGCTTCAAAATAAACCTCGATTCAATTGATTTAATCCAGTTTGGTTATTTGTTTATTTAGCATTTTAGCATTGACATCATATTCATGCTCCATATATGTCAGATCTGTTATATATTGCACTGTCTTACCCAATAATTACAATGAGCATGGCATGTTCATTTTCTGCTTTGTAACCATGATGCAAGAAAGCCTCAGTGATCTGACACAGAACCACTATGTAAGAATTGATGTTTAAATAACTCAATGGCATTATGGAAAATATTTCCAAATCAAGAAAGACATGTATAATTATTTGTTAATTTAATTTCAACTTAAGAACAAAGCTTTTCAATATATAGGCAATTGTTGATTTTTAATTTATAATCTTAAAAGTTCTAAATTTTGCTGCTACAGTAAAAGATATTGTGTTTGGCACTATCATTGGGAAAGACGTAGTGTAAAGTAATGTATTATTTTATTTAAGTATTGTTATATGCTATTTTAAAAAAATGTTCATTAAAATTCTTGCTACCTATTCCATGACCCTGGTGGCCAGACCTACCACTTCTTTACCCTTGTAACCCATGGTATAGATCTATTCTTTGCTTGGGATATTGCACTTTCTCTATACCTCATGCAAAACATTAGTTGAACATTTTTTTTTAATTTTTTTTTTATTTTTCATTTATAGTTGAAATATAATATTATCTTTTCAGGAGTACAACATAGTGATCGATATGACTCACAAAGTGATCACTCCAATAAATCTAGTGCCCTTCTGACATTGTACATAGTTATTACAATATTGTTGGCTATATTCCTTATGCTATACTTTCTATGACCATGACTATTTCATAACTACTCATTTGTATTTCTTAATCCCTTCCACCTTTTCCACCTAACCCCCAACTCCCCTGCCATCTGGTAACCCTCAAAACATTCTCTGTATCTATGAATTTGGTTCTGTTGTTGGTATTTGAGTCACGTAGATAATATTTACAAATACAGAACCCCAGATCCCACTCCACTGTTATCCAAACTGTATGTCTGGGAATGGTTCTCTTGAATACTGTCAGGCATGAACCTACAGATCTAGTAATTGAGAACTGGTAAAGCCACTAGTTAGCATCTGCTTTATTAAAAGTTCTCTACTGGAGCTGCACAAAGTTAGGTTTTGTTTTTTTTATTAATATTGATTGATTAATTTTTATGATGACATTGGTTAATGAAAGTTAGTAAGTTTTAGGTATATAATTTAACAATAAAGCACATATGTATATACATATATATGTATTTATATA
>NW_006438077.1:479177-508737 GCF_000325575.1 Pteropus alecto | reverse complement strand
GTATGTCCTCTAGGGAAAAGTCTCTTGTCAGGTTCTCTGCCCATTTTTGATTGGATCATTTGTTTTTTTGTTGTTATTGAGTCGCATGAGTTCTTTGTATATTTTGGATATTAGGCCCTTATTGGAGGCATTGCTTGCAAATATATTTCCCCATTCAGATGGTTGTCTCTTTACCTTGTTGATGGTTTCTTTTGCTGTGCAGAAGCTTTTAAGCTTGATGTAGTCCCATTTATTTATTTTAGCTATTACTTCCCTTGCCTTGGAGGTCAAATTCATGAAATCCTCTTTAAGTCCGAGGTCCTTGAATTTAGTTCCTTATGTTTTCTTCCATGCAATTTGTTTCAGGTCTTATATTCAGATCCTTAATGCATTTTTAGTTAATTTTGGTGTGTGGTGATAGACAATAGTTTAGTTTCATTCTTTTACAAGTGGCTTTCCAGTGATCTCAGCACCATTTATTGAAGAGGCTTTCCTTTTTCCACTGTATGTTTCTGGCTTTTTTGTCGAAAATTATTTGCCCATATAAACATAGGTTTACTTCTGGGCTCTCGATTCTATTCCACTGGACCGTGTGTCTGTTTTTCTGCCAATACCATGCCAGAAGAGTGTCTCTTGTTGGCAGCATATGTATGGGTCTTCTTTTCTTATCTATTTGGCCACTCTATTTTTCGATTGGAACACTTAATTCTTTTCCATTTGAGGTACTTGTTTATAGAATGGAGTTATTACCACACTTTGTTCACGTTTTTGATACATATTTTTCTTCTTAAAGAATTCCTTCCAACATTTCCTGCAATACCGGCTTGGTGTTGATAAATTCCTTTAGCTTATTTTTGTCTTGGAAGTTCTTTATCTATCCTTCAACTCTACATGATTGCTTTCCTGATGAAGGTATTCTTGGTTATAGATTCTGGGTTTTCATCATGTTGAATATTTTGTGCCAAGCCCTTCAGTACCACATAGTTTCTTTTGAGATATTAGCTGCCAGTCTTATGAGTGCTCTTTTGTAGGTACCTAACTTATTTTCTCTTGCTGTCTTGCTGCTTTTAAGATTCTCTCTTTGTTTTTAATCTTAGGCATTTTAATTATGATGTGTCTTGGTGTGGGCCACTTTCCATTCTTGGTTTTGGGGACTCTCTGAGCTTCCTGATATTTTACGACTGTTTCCTTCACCAATTTAGGGAAGTTTTTCATCATTATTTTTTCAAATAGCTCTTCCATATCTTGTTTTTCTTTTGGTACCCCTATGACAGATATTTTTACATCTAATAGTGTCCCATATGCTCCTTAAATTATTATTATAGTCTTGGCTTCTTTTTTCTTGCCATTCTGATTGAGTGTACTTACCTTTCTCATCCTCTGTATAGGTCATTTGATCCTCTTCTTTAGTCATTCTGTTTATTTCATTTAATATACTTCTCATCACAGATAATGTGTTCTTCATTTTTGACTCATTCCCTTTTGAATTTCCATTTCCATTTTTATCTTTTTTACCTCTTTGGTGAAGTTCTCACTGAGTTCATCTATACTTCCCATAAGTTCATTGAGCATCTTTATAACCAGTATTTTGAACTCTACATCTGTTAGTATGCTTGATTCCATTATTTCTGAAGCTCTGTTCTGTTCTCTCATATGGTTTCTGTTTCTTTGTCTTCCCATTCTGGCTGCCTTTCTGTGTCTGTTCTTATGTACCAAGCAAAGCTCTTAAGTCTCCCAGTCTTATTATTACAACTTTGTATGGTAAATATCCAATGGCACAGTCCTGAGAAAGTTTCAACTACAGGCCAAATTTAGCCCAAGCCCCTGCACCACCAGGGCCACCTGTTAATATTCAGCAAGTAGTCTGCAGATGCTGTGCTAATAGTTGCCTCAAAAGACCACACCAGAAACCGAGGCCAGCTGCTACCATGTGAGTCTAGATGCTGCTAGGCAAGGAGCACCTGATTTGTTGAGGATACACCTGGATGTGGCTTGGATGGTGCCGTGACTTGGGGGAGGCAGAGTTTCAGGGAATCCTCTGGCTGGAGTGACCTCTGTTATCCAGTTTGATGATATGTCTGCTATGGTGGTGCTGAGTCCATGCACTTGGAGGGGACATGGATTAACAGAGGGAATAATAGATACCACTGGCACTTTTGCCCTCACTCCAACAATGCAGTGTCCCCCTGTAAGTGCCTGGTGACCCCTGTGTAGCCGAACCAGCACTGGTGCTCAAAGCAAGAAGGTCTGTCTCTGTGAAAGTCCACTTGAGGACATGACTCCTTTTGGAAGCATCTGCTGCTGTGGCTGTGGCTGCCTCTGCCTCTGCAGCAGCCTCTGTCTCACTCAGCAGGTTGGGACTGGGCAGTCTCATGATCTTACCAAGTCCTACCTTCTGCTGTTGCAGGTTGATTTTTTAGATCTCTCCCTAGTATGGCTTGTTCATTTAGATCACAGGCGATTTTTCCTTGCTGTTTGCTCCTTGTTTCTGTCACGACTTTGATTTGGTCACTAAAGGGATGAACAGAGCCTCTATTATCTACGCCATTTTTCCCCTGGGCCTCATCTTTATTTTCTTATAGATAATCAATCATGCTTGCTAACCTCAGTCTCACTTTCTGTCAGTGTTAGTGACAGTTTTGGTAGTGTTTGCTCAGATTCCTCTGGGGTTCCATGGTGTTCGGTCTCGGAGTTTATGGGGGAGGGGCCTCCTGGATTGGGGGATGGGGGCTACTGCTCAGTCCCACGTTTTGCAAGCACTACTGGTAATAATCAACTATTGTTTCTCTTCCATCCCCCCTTCTCTGTTTTCTGTCCTGGTCCCTGGGCACTGCCACCAGCCACGTCGAGCTCATAGCTCTCCTAGGCATGGTTGTTCAGGGAACCTGCTGCACCTTCTTCCCTCTCCCTTGTTCTGCAGGGGGTTCTGGCTGTGAGAGGCAGCTTCTTTGTTTCTCCCAGTCTACCACCCGACTTCCGGGATTCTGACCTGTGGTAGCTCTCATGCATAGATCCCACACTCAGTTATGCTGGTGTTCAGTTTGGGTGTTTTTTGTTGAGTTTTTGAAGTTCAGCTTATTGTTGTTGCAAGGGAAGCGATCTGGAGTCATCTCTCACTCTGCTATATTTCTGATGTCACTCCTCTTAGATTTTTGATACATATTTTTTTCTTCTTCTTAAAGAAATTCTTTCAACATTTCCTATAAAACTGGTATGGTGGTGATGAATTCCTTTATTTTTCTTGTCTGGGAAGCTCTTTGTCTGTCCTTGAATTCTAAATGACAGCTTTGCTGGACAGAGTAGTCTTGGTTGTAGGTCCTCGCTTTTCATCACTTTAAATATTTCATACCAATCCCTTCTGGCCTGCAAAGTTTCTGCTGAGAAATAAGCTGACAATCTTATGGGAGTTCCCTTGGAGGTAACTAACTGCTTTTTCTGCTTTTAAGATTCTCTCTTTGTCTTTTACTCTTTACATTTTAATTATGATGTGTCTCCATGTGAACCTGTTTGGGTTCATCACATTTGGAACTCTGTGCTTCCTAGGATTCTATGTTTATGTCCTTCACCAGGTTAGGGATTTTTCTGACATTCTTTCTTCAAATGGTTTTTCAATTTCTTGCTTTCATTCTTCTCCTTCTCCTACCCCTATGATGTGAATGTTGGTAGACTTGACGTTGTCCCAGAGGTTTCTTATACTATCTTCATTTTTTATTTTTTTTTTCTTGTTGCTGCCTGATTGGGTGTCCTCCGCTACCCCTTCCTCCATGTCACTGATTCGATCCTCCATTTCACCCACTGTGTTGACTCTCTTCAATGTACTCTTCATCTCAGGTATTATATTCTTCATTTCTGACTGGCTCCTACTATGTTTCCATCTCTATTTTTGTTTTCTATATCTTTGTTAAAGTTCTCACTGAGTTCATCTACTCTTCCCCTGAAGGCATCAATCATTTTTATAAACCATTGTTTTGAACTCTGCATCTGGTATATTGCTTGTGTCTATTTTGGTGAATTCTTTTTCTGGAGCTTTCTTCCATTCTTTTGTGTGGACATGCTTCTTTGTTTCTCAAGTTTGACTGCTTCCTTGTGTCTATTTCTATATATTAAGTTGGGCACCTAAGTCTCCAGGTCTTAGTAGGGTGGCTTTAAGTAGTAAGTCTGGTGTGAAGCCTAGTGGCACAGTCCTTGGGCAGGGGCAGAGTGGGGTGCATCTAGCTGAAGGCTAAGTCCAACCACAGCCTGTGCACCTCTGGGTCCACTTGGTAAGTGTCATCAAGCAATCCACATATGTCTGCCATCTATGCTGGATTTAATGATGACACAAGAGGCCAAGTCTGAAACTGAGGCCGGCTGCCACTAGCGCAGGGCTTGGGGTTGCTCAGCAAGAGATGTGGGGCACACTGAGGCCAGATGCTGCTTCTTTGGGTTTTGTGGGACTTTGAGAGATTTTAGGAAACTTTACAACAGAAGCCAAGACAGCTCATTTGTTTGGAATAAATCACAGGAAGCAGCTTGGGCGAGGCCACAAGTTGGGAGAGGCAGAGTCTCAAAAAATCCCCTGGGCTGAGTGACTTGTGTTATCCAGTCTGATGGTGACTAGAATGTGGCGGCACCAGTGTTCATATGCTGGCAGCAGGGAGGTATCAACAAAAGAACAGTGGTTTCTTCCAGGATTCTGTTCTGGAGAAATCCTCCCCTCCAGTACTCGCCCTAAAGTCCGACAACTCAGCACCAACCTGTATGTCCTGGGCACCCCTTGAGCAGCCGTCCCAGCACTAGAGCTCAGAGCAAGTGAGTTCATTAGTGAAGAAGGTTAGGCACGAACCCTTTAAGGGAAACAGTCTCCAATTCCTGCAGCTATTTGTCTCACTCAGCCACAATCTCTACTGGTCTTCACAGCACTGAAATCCTGGGCTGGGAAGCCCTGTGTGTGGCCAGGACCTCTTCCTCCTTAGGTGGGGAAGGGGGCTCTGTAGCCAAAATAGCCTTCCTGATTCTCAATCGCCACACATGGTTGTGGGACAGGGCTGTTTTGTATTTCTGCCCCTCCTGGAGACCTGTTATTTTCCGCCCCTCCTGGAGACCTGTTATATTTGGTGGATACCTGTTATTTTTGTCCCTACTTGAAGGGCTTCTGTTCAGCTGGGCTCTGGTGACTCTGTGTGCTGGTTGCTCTGTAGTTTTGTTATAATTTTATGTGGTCATTAGAGGAGGCATGCACAGCCACTACTTTTTACGCCATCTTGTGTGGGTTCCTCAGTCACATATTTTTAAAGGATATGAAGAACCTGGTGATTTTTTCTGTGAATAACAGAAATAATTGGTATAGTAGGCAATATATTATTTTAGGAATGTCAAAATAATTAAGGTTATTTATCTTACAAAATGAAGGATTAAGGACTGATTCAATTACCACTATATATATATATATATATAAAACTTCTAAGAATATTGAAAATAATGTGCATATGTTATCAAATAAAAGTGATTTACTTAAGTGGAAATGAGATATATTTTTTAGACAAAAAGATTGATAAAATACTGACCTGCACTATATGCTTCTGGAGGTTTTCAAGATAATAGATTATCATTCATCATGAGTGGTTTAGCCTGAAGGAATAGGGATTAGCCAGATAATGCCACAGTTTATATCTCTCATTTTGTAAATTCCTACATGACTGATCTTATCAACAGGTAATTCTAGCAGTTAGAAAAGGCTCCTTGTGGCATCCACTGCAATTTATTAGCTTGAGATAAGATGATTTTTACCTTCTTTAAGCATTCACAATTCTAATTCACTAAGAATGAAAGAACAAATTTTCCTCATGGAAAGAAGGATATTTTGTCCTTTCTATTTCCCCTTGGATATCATTTCTAACATTTTCAGCATTAAACTAGATTAACAATGAAACAACTCTCTGACCTTTATTGGACATTTGATCTTCACTGATATTACCAATGATGTATACATAAACTAAATCTACATTGCTAGCTTAAAAATTCACACTGCCAAGAATATGCCCCAGCTGTTGAATGATAAAGCCATTGTTCACTATACACATACTATGCCAGAGGATAAGATGTCTATATTCCAAATTGATTATAGTTAAAAGTATATTCCACATAGTGCAATACTCTTCTTGCTCCATGCCTCTACCTTGCATCCTACCCTTGTAGCTGAGAAACACTCTATTTTAAAAAGTTTCTATACTGAGATAAGCTGAATTAACATTTATGGGAAAGGTTCTGGTGATACCACTCATATTTTATTATACCATAAAAAGTGTTCACAGAACATGACAAATTTTCTGACAAACTACTATTTTTGTTTTTATTTTGTATTTTTTATGTTTTTTGTTCTTTGGTTTTTAAGTATTTTTTTGCTATTCCTGGACAGTATAATTCATATTGTCCATAAATTGAGTTTAATTCATGTATCTCAATCTGGTATCTAAAATAACATTCTTAAAAAGTACAATGATATATTGAGACATGCTAACCTAGATTTTCCATAGAAGGTAAAATTGATATGTTTTATCTGTGAAAAATGATAAAAAGATGGTATTGATAGTTTTGATTGAGGAAATTATTCAGCTGATAGAATTTGAAGGAGCTATGATTGGAGTAGATGGGTTATTTAATCAAAATATTTTTAACCTATCCATCCCTAAATCTTCCCACAACACATTAGATGTGACTTATTAAAGTTAATATGACAAGTAGATACAAGTGAAGGACAAAATGTTCTATACAAATGTACTAAGAGTAACAAGGTTTGACGTTATAAGTTCTCCTCTTTTTATAAACAAACATTCCAAAATAAGATTTTCTAGAATATATGTTAAAGAGTAAATACATAAGAATTTGCTGTAAAGCTCCTTTTCATTAGTGAAATGAATTTATACAATGTATTGCTTAGAGTGTGGGTCCCAGGCCTGGCTGTCCCCACGTCTAGTTGTGATCCAGGCTTGCAGCTAGGAATAGGACCCCAGATTTAGTATGTTATATTAATGTAGTAGGGCCCTTGCGTCCAGCTCATGCAAACATGGTTCAGCTTATTGTATCACACATGTGTGGCAGAATGCCACTATTGTTCTCTGACATATGTGGAGCCCATGAGGTTCCCTAGCAGAAGTGCGCTCCCTGTAATAAAGTTGGTGCCTGTCCTTTCACTCTCATATTGGCCTCTTGTGCATTCTTCCAAGTGGGTGTCTCACCACCAAAACCTTTTCTTTTTGATCAGCTTGGCACTGACATAGAGATATGCTTATAGCATGCAGTCAGAATCAATAATTAATTGTATATTCTTCTGATATGAAAATGAGTTGCAACCAAAATTCTAAAGTAAATCGACAGAAAATAAGACATATTTTTAAAATGTTTTTTCAAAACACATATATGGCATGTAGAAGGTTATACTTTATTCAGCAGCTGCATATATTGAGAATTTAGAATCATGTGAAATGGTGTAAGTTCTAGGAAATTCATAGGAGGCAGGAAACAGAACCTTTGGGAATGACATGACAAGTGGGGGTAGCAATAAAATAAGTGGAGGGACAATAAAATAAGTGGGGGAGCATTAAAATTAGAATGAGTATGAGGAGCAGAAAACTTCTGGGGATCAGAAGTTTTCACTTTATTCAATTTGTGCCTGGTGAAATATTGATAGACAGAACATTGACAATTGCCAGAGTCAGATATCCCACTTCCTGTCTCTGTCTCCTAGATCCAACTTTTTCTCACTGGAGCAAAAATAATCTTTTAAAACATTTCTCATATTAGATTACACTTGCATAAACATCTACAGATGGACCTCATGTTATATTCCTCAGACTTGACTTAAATTTCCCTTTTATATCATACCTACTACCTTCATTTCTTTTGATTCCACATACAAGGGATGTAAATATATTGTCCCCCAAAAAACTCCCACTTACATCACTATATTATCATCTGCCCTCATCACATGTGATGTGAACATTTGTGATTACTCTTGGGTGCTTATCATCTGAACTCCCATGTTGATGAATTTACCTTATGAATTTTAAAGGAAGAAAGACCCCACCTCACACTATAGAAACTGAAAACAAAAACAAAAACAAAGATACCTATTTCTCCAACCTACCTTTGAACTAGGGCATAGGCATGTAGCTAGGATTTTCACCCACCTAAAGTTGAATTTGATGTTACTGCCATTGTTTTTGTCAACAATAGAGTGCATTCTCTATTGAATACTTGCTCCCTTTTTCTTGCTCATTCTTCAAGCCTGGATTTTTTCTTTGTGCGTGTGTGTGATTTTGTGAGCTACCAAATAGATTTTAATAAAATATTATTTTTTCCTAAATGAACCCAATCAAAAACTTTAAATAAATCATCTTGCTTACTGGGTCTCATGGTTTTGTTTTGTTTGGTTTGGTTTTGGAGGTTTCAACTATAAACCTTTATTAATATATGCTGGATGGTTTCCCCTTACAAAGTATTCACTTTTTTTTTTTTTTACAAAGAAATATATCTACAGTCCAGAAAAGTAATCTGCTAATCACAGGGATTAAGGCATCATATGAAAGTTTGTGGAGAAACTAAGTTGAGGCAGAAGGGCTTTCTCATATTACATTCAAATCACAATTAACAAAATTACTTCCATACATATCAGATGATGGCATCCAAAATAATCCACAAGTCTTGGAGTTAATGTACAGATTTTTTCTTAAATGTGTATCTAACTTATTTTTAATTACAAATGGATTATGTCCTGAAAACAAGGTTAAAAATCATATAAAGCCTACCCTCAAATCAGTATATTTGAGGTTATTTTCTTTATTACATTTTCTTACGTATTGTATAACGTTGTAATCATGCTATACATTCAATTTTGTATGTTGTTCTTACTTAGCATTATGTGGAAAAGATATCCCATCTAAAGTTACAAGCAGGAAGACAAAGAGCCCAAATTACTGATCAGCCACTCTCTTTTTGTTCATTATAACCACTCTTGAATGGAACACTCAAGGTTTATTTGTTCTGTAAGAGAGCAAACGACTCTGTAATAGTTTTATAGTAAGAACAAATATAAAACTGGGTCAGAATCATGCTTTATACAGCTCAGTAAAACAAGAGAAGTCCAAAAAGAAGCATGACTAACTGTCCTTTGTTCCATAGAATTTTGGACGATCCTAAAGAATAAAGTACTTCCATTGCTATTTTCCACAGGACAGTGAATTCTTTATCTGGAAGCATAAGGATTTGGAAATATTTCTAGAATGCCATGGTATAGCAAGGCTTGGGCCTTTCTATTTCCAAGAGACAATTTATTTATGTTATAAATAAGGTCTGGAAGAGATCACAGAGTGTTCTCTAGGGCTTATGGCTTGAATTATACCATAATAATTTTTACATGCATGCTAATTTAGAAATATCTCTGTAATTGTGGAAAGCCCTTGTCTCAATGCCCCAATTGAGGAAAAATTATAATTGCATGTCTTCATTGACAGTCAATTTTGGCATATGAAAAGAGAAATTTTGTGAAAGAAAAGTAAGGAGCAAGGCATGCCCATAATAACTGACAATAGACAAACCACTTTTAGGCAAAGACAGGAGACTTTTGATTCTCTGTTTGGACATTTGAAACAATTAAACATATGGTGGAGAAGCCTCATCATTAGACAGCTTAGAAAACAGGGTGAATAATATCTGATTGTAGCTTATTATTATCTTAAACAGACAATAAAGGAACTTTGTGAAAATCTCTTTTGACCAATGTCTGTCTCTGAGAGTTCTTAAATTCTCATTCATTGCCTTATAAAAATAATTAGTTTATTTGGGGCTAGCTGTAGAGGGAAGAAAAGTTCTTTTTCCCTGACATTTTAGCCAAAATTTGCTCTAAAACATTTTCTCAAATATTTACTTCAAAAGGTTTGGGATATCTTTCTTTTAAAAATTGCTTTAATTATTGAGAAATAATTGACAAATATAACTGTATATATTTTGAGTATATAATGTGATTATTTGATATACATATGCATTATGAACTGATTACAAAGACCAAGATAATTCAAGAAAACATCACCTCACATAGTTCACTTTGTGTGCATGTGCGTGTGTGTGTGTGTGTGTGTGTGTGTGTGTGTGTTTGTGTAGTGGGAATGCCTAAGATATACTCACAGCAACTTTCAAGTATGAAGTAACAGTATTAACTATAGTCACCATGCTGTATATTAAATCCTCAGAACTTATTCTTATAATTGAAAATTCATATCCTTTCTTAATATCTCTAATTTCTGTTTAAAAATATACTTTGGATGTATCACTGCCATAATTATACTTATTTAAACTATTTATATCTTTAGTATATGCCCTTTTTTTGAGTAGTAATTTCATTTTATTTTTTATGTGTAAAATAGTGAAGTAAGATTTAGTGAATTTCCATTAATTGGGACTGAAATAATATTATCTCATTGGACAGGCAAAACAAGTTATAATTATTCTCATTCTATGGATGAAGAGATAGAATTCAGAGACAAAGTAACTCACCGGAGTCACACAATAAATAAGTGTTAGAGCTAAGCTTCTCACTCAAACCTGTTTTACTCAAACATCCATGTTCTCTCTATTAAACCATTCAAACTACAGAGAAACATAATTTTTCTACTTATGGTCCTAAAAAATACCTATCTTGCAATTTTAAACATTGCTCCTTGTTCTATAAAATAAGAACCTAGAGAGTAACACTTAACTGGAAAATACTAGCTTAATGCTATTCTTCAATGTCAACATCTCCTATTCTGTAATGATTTAAGTTTCTCCTATCCATTCTGTATCTTTCTTGTGACCCAGTGATTGTAACTGCATGCAGTATTTCAGGTACAGATGTTCTCTCATTTCACAACGCAGCATATGTACTGATCTTCTCTGCATAAGAAACAGTCAAGCATGACTTCCAAATCCCTATTCTGGGATTTGATGGATATTTCAGAGCCAATAATTCAATATCGTTTAGATTAATTTTCTCTAAATTCAAATGAACCATTTGGAGTCCAAAGAAAGTTAGTCAATTTAAAAAAAAAATTGCTACATACTATTCACCTGCCAAGTGGCTTAGCCATGTATAATAGATACTTTTGCATCAAGTTGAACTGTGATTTTTAACTTAGTTGTTAAGACAATACATTTAAATATATTCATAAAAGCAAACAAAAGGAATGAAAGAGGAACAACATTTTGTGGTTTCATATATTTATACAGCAAGCATTCTTAATTGTATAGAAATACCTTTTTGTGGCCCAAACAAACCTGGAGTCATGCAGCATCAGAAGACCAGAACTGTCTCTTTGTGTGAAAACACTAAAATAGAACACTGAGTTTGCTAATCAGTGGCAAATTTAAGAAGAGTCTGAGGAAGTTCCCCCTGCAAAAAAAAAAAAAAATTCCCTTTCTTTGTTGCAAGATCCAGTTATCATTTACTATTTTAGTATAGAAAGCTGTAAGATTCAACTAAAAAGTTGTGGGGCAGAATTGATGTCTAGGTAGATATTTAACCAGCTGAATCAAATTTCTTAGCTTTATCTGTATTAGAAGATAATAATATAGCTTTCAAATATTATTAAAATCAGAAAGTTAAATTTTTAAATGTGAGCATATCTCTTCCTTTTAGAATACTTGGTTGGTATATGGGTTGATATTTATCTATTTTAATGTATTCTAATCATTCTAGATTTTCCAAATGGATTACAAACTATAGATCTTTTTTCTCTTTTATTTTATTTTTATTTTTATTAAAATTATTAGAGTGACATTGGTTAATAAATTCATATAGATATCAAGTGTATAATTCAATAATATGTCATATGTATATTACATTGTATGTTCACCACCCAAAGTGAAATTTCCTTCCATCACCATATATTTGACCCCCTTTGCCCCTATTTACCTCTCCCCTCTCTGCTTCCCTCTGGTAACCACTAATCCACAGTGGCCAAGATATGGAAACAACTGAAGTCCTTTGATAGATGATTGATAAAGAAGATGTGGTACATATATACAATGGGATACTACTCAGCCATAAGAAAAGATGAAATACTGCCATTTGTGACACTATGGATGGATCTTAAGATTATCATGTTAAGAGAAATAAGTCAGACAGAAAAATTTTAGAACCATATGATTTCACTTATATATCTTTTCTTACTTCATTTCTTTTAATGATATTGTAAGGGTCTAACCTAAAATATAAGCACAAGTAATACTCTATACATTTATAGGATTGCATTTAATTAAAGTATGGTTAAGGCACATATTGATTTACATTGTGATAGCTTATGTTATTTACAATTTTATAGTTTACAAAAGTTTCACAAATTTAGGTCATTTCATTTTAAAAATTGGCAAAGTAGGAGTAACTTCTGTTTACCAGTTGAGGAAATTGAGATTCTTTTTGCTCAAATAACTTATCTAAAGGTTCAAACCTCATAGGAAGAAGCCCTAAAAATGAGGTATCTTTTAATTCTGAGTTCTGTATCTACCACACATTATCTCCTTTACTTGCATATATAACTTCCATGATAATGTATTTTTCTGCTGCTTTGTTCCTCATTTTAAATAAGAACAAAAACTGCATAATTAATTCACTGAGTGGTAAAAATCCTGCTGCTTATAATTTATGACTTTGATTTCAGACAAAACCAAATTCCAAGATGTCAAATTTAATGAGGGTTTATGATATTAATGAGATGTTTATGACATTTAAAATGTTTAACAGCTTGATTCCAATATTTAATATATGCCTCGTGGTTAAGAAATTACTGAATTTCTTTTACCAAACCTCCCATTTCACATAAAAAAGCTGCAAAGCCATACTGACTTTATATATTTGAAAACCAAAAACCAAATGTGTTTTAGCTAGTTGAGTCTCCTGAAAATATTTGTCATGTTCATTTACATCAAATATTAGCACTTTTGCAGTATCGATGATTCTAGAATTTTGATCAAAAAATAGAACACTGGTTATATTTTTGGCAAATACATAGATTAAGTGGTATAGACATAATTTAAAACATTATTTCAGTACTATTTGGAGCAATGGAATTTGATGTATAGTTTCCACTTCACAGGGAATTTAAGCAGAATTCATGAACCATGATGTTTTGTCAACTCCCGGAATGTTTTTTTTAAAAGTCGAAGATAGGCCATATATAGCTAAGTCATGAAGATGAAACACAGGAATATGACATTAACAGATGTGGAAATCAGAACTAGATGTCTCTATTTACTCCACAATCCCTTCAGTGAGTTCCTGAGACTTTATTCATCCAGTTGCCATCTAGTTCATTTCATAAAATTATTTCTTAATAAAAATATTGTTCATGGAGAGAAGTCAAAATATCATAGATAATAGAGGCTTTGTTCATGTACTCTTATGACCATGTCAAAGTTGTGACAAAGACACAGAGCAAACAGCAAGAAGAATTGCCTGGAGTCTAGATAAACAAGCCCTACTTCTAGGGAGAGGAAAAAGAAATCACTCTGCAAAGGAAGGAGGTACAATGAGGTGAGGACGTGAGGCTGCATGGTTCCAAGCATCTGAGTAGGACAGTGGCAGCCAGAAGTTATAGACGTTCTTCTTAAAGTGGCTGTGTCCATGACTGGATTTCCTCATCAGTTCCCGATCGGCTGCTGGGGATGAGGCACCAGGGACTTACAGGGGAACTCTGAGTGTTTGGAGGGAGGGCCAGAAGCTAGACTTTCTCCTGAGCAGAAGTCCTGGCAGAATCCATTATTTCTTTGTTGAACCCTCCCTCCTCCCAGTGTGTGAACAAGGCTACATCATAGCTGAGATATCATCAAACTGGATAACAGAAGTTGCTCCGCACAGAAGATTCCCTGAAACTTTGCCTACTCTAACTCAAGACCCTACCCAAGCCACATACAGTTGTGTTCTTGGTGAGTACTGTGCAACTTGCTGAGCAAGGTCCAAGACCACACTAGCGGCAGCTGACTGCGATACTGGTGTGGCTTCTTGAGGCAACTATAAGCACGGCATCTGTGGGTTGCTTGCTGAACCTTAACAGGTGGCACTGGAAGGACACAGGCTGGGGCTAAACTTGACCTGCAGCTTAACCCCTCTCAGGACTGTGCCTCTGGACACCTACTACACAAAGCCGCACTAATAAGACCAAGAGACTTAGGAGCTTTGCTTAGTACATAGAGACAGACTCATAAAGGCAGCCAAAATGGGAAGACAAAGAAGCAGAAACCATATGAGAGAATGGAATAGAGATCCGGAAATAATGGAGTCAAGCAATCTAACAGATGCAGAGTTCAAAACACTGGTTATAAAGATGCTCAATGAACTTAGGGGAAGTATAGATGAATTCAGTGAGAACTTCAACAGAGGTAAAAAACATAAGAATGGAAATGGAAATTATAAAAGGGAACTAGTCAGAAATGAAGAACACATTATCTGAGAAGAAAAGTATATTAGAGGGAATCAACAGAATGTATAAAGAAGAGAATCGAACCACTGATATAGAGGATTAGAAAGCCAAGAACACTCAATCAGAATGCCAAGAAAAAAGAAGCCAAGACTCTAATAATAATTTCAGGAGCTTATGGGACACATTAAATGTAAAAAAAATATCTGTGTCATAGGAGTACTTGAAGGAAGACAAGAAGTTGAAGAGATATTTGAATAAATAATGATGGAAAACTTCCCTCACCTGGTGAAGGAAATAGACAGACAACCCCAAGAAGCTCAGAAGGTCCCCCAAAAGATAAACCTAAAGATTCCCATACCAAGACACATTATAATTAAAATGCCAAAGGTTAAATACAAAGCAAGAATCTTAAAAGCAACCAAGAGATTAGCAGTTAGTTACCTACAAGGGAGTACCCATAAGACTAGCAGCAGATTTCTCAAAAGAAATTATGCAGGACAAAAAGAGCTTAGCACAAAATATTCAACATGATGAAAAATCAGGATCTACAACCAAGAACACTTTATCCAGTAAAGCTATCGTTTAGAGTTGAAAGGCAGATAAAGAGCTTCCCAGACAAAAAGAACCTAAAAGAATTTATCAACACCAAGCCAGTATTACAGGAAATGTTCGAGAAACTTCTTTAAGAAGAAAAACATATATAAAAAACAGGAATAAGGAATGGTAATAAATACATACCTATCAACAAGTACCTCAAATGGATAATAATTAAGTGCTCCAACCAAATGATAAGATGGTTGAATGAATAAGAAAAACAAGACCCCTATGCTGCCTGCAGTGACTCATTTCAGATGAAAAGATATATAGACTAAAAGGAAGGGGACAGAATAAGATATTGCCTTGATGGACTTAGCAGGTATTGAGTTAAATGAAGTAAATCAGATAGAGAAGGACAAATATCACATGATTTCACATACATGCAGAATCTACAGTACAAAATGAATAACATAATATCAAAAATGGAAACAAATCCATAGATACAGAGAATATTTTAAGGGCTACTAGACAGGAGGGTAGTTGGGGAGATGGTGAAAATGGGCAGAGGGATAAAAAATACAAATATTTATAAAATAGTCATGGAGATAAAAAGTGTAGCATAAGAAAAATATCAACAGTGTTGTAATAAATATGTAAGGGAATTTTTTTTCTAGATTTAGTGGAGTGATTACTTGAGCTTAAATTACTATGCTGTGCAACTGAAACTAATATATTATTGTATGCCAACTATAACTGAAAAAAATCATTGAATTGTACAATGTAAATATGAACAACTAATAGTCTATTTTAATAAACTGTGGGGAATAAAAATTATTATTCACCAGATTGTTTCCTAGCATTGAAACTATGGTTCTCAAATCTCGGACAGAATTATTCATTTTGACTGTGACACAGCAGTGTTAATTTTTAGAAAGATTAGTAAGCTATTTTTGCCGTGTTACTCCAGTCCTTGACTGGCCATTTAAATGCGTTTGGGCAAATGGACCTCTCAACACCTAATTTTATTCAAAAACTCACACATAATCAGGTTGGCTAGCCCATCATTGCCTGGCTATTTCTGATATTAATTACACCCATCTGGGCCAACAAGTGTGTGCAAGGTTTTGGGTCTGGAGGCATCATTTGGAGTAAGTCAGTTAATGAATCTCTCTGCAACAGCTCTAGGCAACAAACAAAAACTAGTCCACAGTAGCTAAAGATGCTATACCTTCTGGGACCCTCTCATTTAAATGTTGTTCTTCCTCTAGCCTTTCTGAAGACCTTGCCTGGAGATGTCTGAAACTCTTAACTCTTATTTTGCCATCTTAGCAAAGACTCTCCTTTCGTTCCCATTATATTTCAAGAATAAAGCTGATTTGAATTTTTAATATTATTGTGAGCCTTTGTCTATATATGAGTCCACTTATTGTGCTTTCTATCCCCTTGAAACTAGAAAATTAGTCATTCATCAGATTAATAGCCCCATTAGAGTGTGACTGTTCTCATGAAAGTTATCAGCAGACTTTTCCTGTAAGATCTGCAGAGTTATATTCTCTGTTCTCATTCTCTTTGATTTCTCTGTTATATTTAACACTAATAACAAATTACTCCTTGAATCAGTTTTTCCTTTTGGTATATAACTACACAATATTTATTTTAATTCTGTTTCTCTCATCACTCTTAAAATAAATAGAATAAAAAGCAAAGGAGTGAAAGAAAGCTCAGTAAAGGAGAAACAGAGAAAAGACAGAGAATGAAGAAGAAATGGAAGAAGAGGAAGGAGAAGGAGGAAGAGGAGGAGGAGGGGGAAGAGAAGGAGGAGGAGGAGGAGGAGGAGGAGGAGGAGGAGGAGGAGAAAGAAGAAGAAGAAGAAGAAGAAGAAGAAGAAGAAGAAGAAGAAGAAGAAGAAGAAGAAGAAGAAAAGGAGGCATTGGAAGGGGAGGAGGAGGAGAGGAAAGGGTGGCAGCAGTGGTGAGAAGGAAGTAAAGAAAGAGAAAGGTTTGTTTATGATGGAAATTATCATATCATATTATTACCTTCAATATTTAGCTCAGGTGTCACTCAATAACAACTGAGGCTTATGTTGCATAACCATGGACTATAAGCTACCCCTTCAGCGCTCACTATGTGTCTGGTACTGAGTAGGAACTTAACATATTGTTTAATCCTCACAACACCTTCAAAGTAGGTAACACTATTTCTATTTTATAGATAAAGAAAGTGAAGCAGAAATATTAGATAAGTTGCTATACTATACATTTACTAGGTGAGAAAGCCAAGGTTTGGGCCTAGTTTTATCTGTTACCAAAACTTATGATCTATTTATTATATTATATTGTTAAAAGCTTTCAAGTCAGGCACTTATTTTGAATCTTAAACATTTAAAAAGGGAAATGTTTCAATGACTTACATTTCTAGAGATTTATAATTAAAATATAAACTCATTTGTCTGACTTTCTGTCATTTTGTCTTAATTGACAAAATGATCGTTTTAAATCTCTCATGTAAAGTTTCCTTAGATCACACCTTATTATTTAAGATCATTTTTTTTTCTGGATAAAAAAGTAAAAAATAACCACAGTAAACTCTGGTTATTCACCATAATTAATCAGTGGTTCCAGAACATAATGGGGCATAGTAAAGTTTATTTTTTTTTTTTGTATTGAAACAGCTATCTCTTACATTACCAGGATATCTGTACCCTTTCAATTGTCAGTGCTAACATTTCTGTTTCTCTATTTTTCTAAAGAGTCTATTCATAATTAACTTGCAGTTGTATTTTATTAAAGCTTTCTGTGCACATTGTATCATAAGAAATTATGTAACACTAAATGGTTAATAAGTTCCAGGACTTTATTTTGGTCAGTAATTCAAAATTTTGGGAAAAAAAATCTTGTTTCTGTGCAGACAGGTCAAGGGCAAAAAAATTAGCCCTGCAAATTTATAATATTTATAAATACAAAAAATGTGTAAAAAAAATAATAGCAGTGCATAAACAAGAGAGCTACCAAAGCCATGAAACATAGTTTTCGCCCTCATAATTATCTGTAATATCTTTAGCAGTAGGCAGAATTTTTTTCCTGGATATATTTCTTTTTTCTCTCTCTCTCTTTTTTTTCTTTTTTTCCCCCTTTCCCCGCCCCGCCAAGGTGGCAGAATTCTAAAGGTATTCTATCCTAGAGAGTCTCATGGCCAGGTTATTCAATCTTAGATACTGTTGAGAAGGGACTTTGCTGATGTAATTAAGGTTGCTAATCAGCTGACTTTAAAATATGGAGCTTATCATGGATTCTGGAATATCCAGATGAGCCCTTAAAAGCACAAGAGGACGAACAAGTCAGGAAGATGGGGCAGAATTTTAAGTCAGAGAGATTCAAAGTCTGAGAAGGACTTGACCAACCACTGTTGGATGGTGGCCACATAGAAAGCAATAAAAAATCCTTTATCAGCAAGTAAATGACAAGCTTGGACTGCATTGATTTCTTGTCATTCAAGTATTCGTCTTTGTATTCATGGCCAAATACTAATTGGAAAGCCTTGAAAAATATCCTAATCTTAGAGTACTGGAAATACTATAACATAAGATGCATGTTAAAAAGAAAACAACAACAGCAAAGGTTCATCGAATTCAAGGTAATACTCTGAGTCAGCACAGTGCCTTCCTTGTTCTCTTCCAATCCCTATTTTCCCAGTCTTTATTTTAGTAACCTTATTTTAGTTTTCTGTGCCTTTAGAGATTCAGGATCATCGTGCTGCCTCTGGTAAGAAATTTCTCACTAGAGTTGCATTGAATTTGGTTTTGCTTGCATAGTTTTTCATAATATCATGTTTCTTATTAATAATCCTTAGCTAAAACTAATAACCTATTTTTTCTTGTCTAATTTCCTCTTCCTGTTAAATGACACCAAATACACTCATTTTCATGGGTACCTTTAGAGGAGATGTATGTCATTTACATTTCTGAATAAATATTTTTTGAGTTTTAAAAGGAATGTAATGTCTGATAATGCCTTAATGAGTCACTTTACCAGGATAATTTTAATAACAAACCAGAATACTGTAGTGTATTTGCTGCATAGCCCCATCTTTTTCTTAACAATTCTAAGATTTTAAAAGAAATTAAGTAGAAGAGAGACATAGAATAAGTAAAAACTTTCAGTGATAATAATTCTCCATATTCCCATTAAAACTAAAGCTGTAAAAATAGGGTGGGAACCTATAATTAATGTACCACAAACTTTGAGAATTTCCTATTAGTTAATATAAGAGGGAGCAGGTAAGGAAAAGAATCAAACCTTGAAAAGAAAAATGCTTCTTGTGAAAAAATAATAAGTCTGAGAAGTAAATTGAGACAATTCCAGCAGAGCTTCTTAAAGTTTAAAGATGGTTAAATTAGTAGAGTGGGCCAAAGAACATTGGAGAGCATACTACATTAATACTGCTTGACCTATATTCATACACAGCATCTAGACCTACATTACACCTGAGGGGAAGTGAGATTTACTTGACTGACAGAAAACCAAAAGTCAATGTTACGGGCATCATCACTAAGAAGGAAGCCGAGGAAGATCATAATTTTCCTGGTACAGGGAAGATGTAGGCCTATTTTATGCTTATTTCTAGGCATATTTGCACTGAATTTGTTCTTACAAATGAAGACAAAATACACTGTCAAAAGTTTCCTACTAGATCTGTTTAAGTCTCTGAATCTTTTCTAAATCCCTCCAGACTATGAAGTCATTAATGATATAATATACAATAACTATGAAAATTTCCCTTTTTTGCATGTAGATCTGAAAAATTCATGCAAAGATATATATCGATTTCTAATAGAACCTATCTCAATTTCTATGTAACTATGCCAAAGTAATGAGCAACCATGGAAAACTTTTTTAATTAATTAATTTATTTTATAAATGGTGACATTGGTTAACAAAATCCAATAAGTTTCAACTATGCACTTTAACAGTAAGGCATATATATATACTGAGTGTTCATTTCCAATAGTTAATTTCCTTCTGTCACCACATACTGAATCCCCATTACTCAATGTACCACCACCTTCCCCCTCTGGTAACCACTAATTTATTGTCCATGTCTATGTCTCTCTGTTTGTCCAGTTCATTTGTGCCTTTTAGGTTTATATCCCACATATAAGTGATATCATGTGATTTTCACCTTTTTCTGTCTGGCTTATTTTGCTTAGCATGATTATTTCGAGGTCCATCCATGTTGTTGCAAATGGCAGTATTTCATGTCTTCTTATGGCTGAGTAATATTCCATTGTATATATGTACCACAGCTTCTTTATCCAATCATCTATCCTAGGACAATTCAGTTGCTTCCATGTCCTACTCTTTGTGATTAATGCTGCTATGAACATTGGTGTGCAAATATCTTTTCGGATATGAGTTTTCAAGTTTTTGGGGTAAATATCCAGTAGAAGGATTGCTGGATCATATGGTAGATCAATTCTTAATTTTTTGAGGAACCTCCATACTGTTTTCCATAGCGGCTGTACAAATTTGCAGTCCCACCAGCAGTGTAAGAGGGTTCATTTTTCATTGCATTCTCTCCAACATTTGTTAATATTGTCCTGTTGATTATAGTTATTCTAACAGGTGTGAGATGGTACCTCATTGTGGTTTTGATTTGCATTTCGCTAATAGCTAGCATTCTTGAGCATCTTTTCAAATATTTGTTGGCCATTTGTATGTCCTCTAGAGAGAAGTGTCTGTTCAGGTCCTCTGCCCATTTTTTGATTGGGTAGTTTATTTTTTCTATTGTTATTGAGTCGTGTGAGTTCATTGTATATTTTGGATATCAGGCCTTTATCAGAGGTCTTTTGCTGTGCAGAAGCTTTTTAGTTTGATGGAGTCCCATTCATTTATTTCTGCTTTTACTCCCCTTGCTTTTGAGTTCAAATTCATAAAGTCCTCTTTAAGTCCAAGGTCCTTCAGGTTAGTTCCTATATTTTCTTCTATGCATTTTACTGTTTCGGATCTTATATTCAGGTACTTAATCCATTTGAGTTAATTGTGGTGTGTGATGATAGACAGCAGTCTAGTTTCATTCTTTTGCAGATGGCTTTCCAGTTTTCCTAGCACCATTTATTGAAGAGGCTTTCCTTTCTCCACCATATGTTTTTGGCTTTTTTGTCAAAAATTATTTGCCCATAGAAATAGGGTTTACTTTTACACTCTCAATTCTGTTTCAGTGGTCTGAGAGTCTGTTTTCCCGTTAATACCATGCCATTTTGATTATTGTCACTTTGTAGTATAATTTGAAGTTGGGCAGACTGATGCCTCCAGCCTCACTTTTTTTTTTTCTTTCTCAGAATGGCTTTAGTAATTCAGGTATTTTGTGCTTCCATACAAATCTGATGATTATCGGTTCTATTTCTTTAAAAAATGCCAATGGGATTTTGATGGAGATTGCATTAAATATCCATCAAAAGCATTGTATAATGCATTAGGTAATAAGGTCATTTTAACTATACAGATTCTTTAAATCCAAGAATACAGCATATCTTTGTAATTATTTGTATCTTGTTTGATTTCTTTTAATAAGTTATTATAGTTTTCATTCTATAGGTCATTCACATGTTTTGTTAAATTTATTCCTGGGTATTTTATTCTGTTTTTACAATTGCAAACGGAATTATTTTTCACTTCTTTTTCTCATATTTCATTATTAGAGTATAGGAACACTATGGATTTCTGAACACTGATTTTTGTATCCAGAAACTTACTGTATTTGCTTATTGTTTCTAGTAGTGTCCTTGTCAAGTCTTTGGCATTTTCTATATAGAGAATCATGTTATCCGCAAATAGTAACAGTTTGATTTCTTCATTTTCTATTTGGATGCCTTTTATATCTTTCTCTTGCCAGATTGCACTCGCTAGGACTAACAACGTTATATTGAATAACAGTGGCGATAATGGACAGCGTTCTCTTGCTTCTGATCTTGGAGGAAAGGTTTTTAGTTTTCACCAATAAGTATAATGTTGGCTGAGGGTTTGTCATATATGGCCATTATTATGTTAAGGTATTTTCTTTCTATACCGGTTTCGTTAACTGTTTTGATCATAAATGGATGCTCTATCTTGTTCAAGACTTTTCTGCATCTATTGATATGATCATGTGATTCTTATATTTTAATTCGTTTGTGGGATGTATCACATTAATCAATTTTCTTATGTTGAACCATCCCGGTGCCCGTGGAATGAAGCCAATGTGATTGTGGTATATACTCTTTTGAATATGTTGTTGTATTTGGTTCCCTTGTATCTTAATTAGGGTTTTTGCACCTGTGTACATGAGAGATATTATTCTGTAATTTTCTATTTTGTGTGTTCTCTTTACCAGATTTTGGTATCAGGGTCATATTGGCCTCATAAAATGAGTCGAGAAGTCTTGTCTCCTCTTTATTTTTTGGAAGAGTTTTACTAAAATAGGTATTAAATCTTTTAATGTTTGGTACAATTCACTGGTGAACCCATCCAGTCCTGGAATTTTACATTTTGGTAAGTTTTTGATGATTGTTTCAATTTCCATATTGCTGATCTGTCTGTTTAGATTTTTCAGTTCTTAATTCAGTCTAGGAAGGTTGTATTTTTCTAAGTATGGGTTCATTTCCTCTAGGTTATTAAATTTGGTGTTATATAATTTTTCATAATATTCTTGTATGATACTTTGTATTTTTGCAGTATCCATCATCATTTACCCTCTTCATCCCTTCTTTTGTTTATTTGTGACCTTTCTCTTTTTTCTTTAGTGAGTCTAGCCTGGGATTTGTCAATTTCATTAACATTTGCAAAGAACTAGCTCTTTTTTGCATTCATTTTTTTTCTATTTTTTTATTAAATTTTATTTATTTGTGCTCTAATTATTACTTCTTTCCTTTTGCGACTTTAGGCTTCATTGTTTTTCTCTTTCTAGTTTTTGAAGATGAAGTGTTAGGTTTTTTATTTGGACTCCTCCTTGATTTTAAAAATAGGTCTATAATGCTATGAATTATCCTCTTATGACCGCTTTTGTCGTGTCCCAAAAGTTTTGATATGTTGTGCTAGCATTATCATTTGTCTCTATGTATCTCTTGATGCCTCTTTTTATCTCTTCTCTGACCCAGTTATTCTTCAGTAGCATGTTGTTTAATCTCCATGTATTTGTGGTTCTTCCTGCTTTTCTTTTACAGTTGATCTCTAGTTTCAAAGCCCTGTGTTCAGAGAATATAGTTGGTATGATTTCAACCCTCTCATATTTGTGGAGGCTGCCACTGTGTCCCAGTATGTGGTCAATTCTTGAGAATGTTCCATGTGTGCTAAAGAATATACAAGCAGCTCTTTTGCGATGGAGGGCTCTATAAATGTCAATTATGTGCAGTTGGTCTAATATATCATTTAAGAATGTTATTTCTTTATTGATTTTCTGTTTAGATGATGTGTCTATATCCAACAGTGAGGTGTTTAGGTCCCTACTATGATAGCGTTTTGGTCTGTTTTTCCCTTTAGTTCTGTTAGTTGTTGCTCTATTTATTTCAGGGCTCTCTGATTGGGAACATAGATATTAATGTGTTATGTCTTCTTGGTACATGATTCCCTTTATCAATATGAAGTGTCCCTCAGCATCTTTATTTATCTATTTTATTTTGAAGTCAATCTTATCTGATATTAGTACCTCTAGCCTTATTCTCTGAATGTCATTTGTTTGAAAAGTCATTTTCCATCCTTTCACTTTAAATCTGTATTTGTCTTTGAAGCTGAGCTGTCTCCTGGCGGTGGAATCTGGATGGGTTTTATTTTTTTGGTCTTTGCCTTTTTATTGAGAAGTTCATTCCATTTATATTTAGGGTGATTATTGAAATATGAGGTCTTATAGCAATTTTATCTTTTGCTTTCTGGTATCTCAGTGTTTCCATTGCTTGCTTGTCCTTGTGTGTCTGTTTTTTTTTTGTTGTTGTTTGTTTGTTTGTTTTTTCTTTTTTCTTTTCGTTGCATTTTGTGGTTTTTCCTTTTGGTCCTTCTCATTTTATGTAATATGCTTCAGTTCTGAACTTTTGGCATGTGCTAACCATTACAGATACGTAAAGGATAGTTATACATATACAGTTGTCCATATTCTTCTGTGTGCTCCTTATCTCCAAACCCTTTTGCGAATTTGGATTTTTGAATTCTCCCATTTTCAGTTATCGTTGTCTCAGTTTGTCCCTATGTATGCTGAATATTCATTACTATCTTGCTATGGAAATCTCTTCTTATTGTTTAATCTTTTAATTCCCTGTTCTCAGTAAGGGTCACACTCTTCTGCTTCTATCTGCCTACTAATCACCTTACTCATAGTTATGGGTTTTTGTTCTTCTTGTTGTTGTTTTTGTTTTTGGTCATTTTGTTTTAGGCGAGCTGACCCCTTTCAGTATTTCCTATAATGGAGGCCTCATAGTGGAGAATTCCCTCAAATTTTCTATGTCTGGGAAAGTCTTTATTTCTCCTTTATATCTAAAGGAGGGCTTTGATGGGTACATTATTCTTCGCTGTTAGTTCCTTTCAGTTATCAGTTTTAATATTTCGTTCCGCTCTTTTCTGGCTTGTAAGGTTTGTGTTGAGAAGTCCAACAAATATCTAATGGGTATTTCTTTATAAGTTACATCTTCTTTTCCCTGGCTGCCCTGAGAATTCTTTCTTTGTCATTGAGTTTTGATAATTTTAATACAATGTGTCTTGGAGAAGGCCTATTTGGGTTGAGATAAGTGAGTATTCTTTTGACATCTTGAATTCCAAGCTCCAGCTTATTCCTTAGATATGAAAAGTTCTCATCAACTATTGTCTGAAATGATTTCTAATCCATGCTCCTTTTCCTCCCTTTCGAGAATGCCCATTATTATATTCCTTCTCCTGGTGATATGAGCTAGTTCTTGTATTTCTCTTTCATTATTTTTCGTTCTTCAGTTTCTCTCTTCCTTCTGATTGATTCTACATTTCTGTCTTCGATATCACTGATCTTTTTCTCCATTTGGTTGACTCTATTTACCAAGTGTGCTGTTTCATTTTTCAACCCTCGCAGTGTGTTCTTTATCTCCAGAAGATCTATTCAGTTCTTTTTGAGGGTGTCAACCACCTTGCTTAAAAATTCAGTCTGCTCATCTAGTTGTTTTTTCAATTCATGAAATTGTTATGAATTGTTTTGGATCTCATTGAGTTTTTTTCAGAAGCATCATCCTGAATTCTCTGTCATTTAAGTCGCATATTTCTATGTCTGTAAGATTATTATCTGGAGATTATTTTCTTTCTTTCTGAGATGCCTTGTCACCTTGGTTGTTCATGATGTTTAATGGACTATTTCTCCTCCTGGGCATTAATGGAAGTGTATCCTGATTTTTTTTCCCGAAATAAGTTTTATTGTATAAAGGTCTCTCTTCAGACTTTTTCAAAGAAGTCATTTTTTCTTTGCTTTCCAGTAGATTGCATCTAATCCTCTTGGATCCCTGCTTTATATAAAGCCTTAATAAGGCTTTTAAAAAAAAAATAGATGTTTAATCACACTCTCTTCCCTCAGTCTCAGCTTGTCAGTGTTAGCAACAGTTTTGTTAGTGTTGGTTCAGATTCCCCTGGAGCTCAGTGGTGTTCAGTCTTGGAGGATTTGGAGGAGGGGTCCTCTGTATTGGGGGCTGGGGGCTGTGGCTCAGCCTTGTGTTTTGCAACTGCAGCTGGTGATTATCATCTATTATTTCTCTGCCATTCTCACTTCTCTGCTTTCTTCCCTGATGCCTGGGCACTGCCCCCAGCTGCGTGGAACTCACAGCTCTCTCAATTAAGGCTGTTTAGGGAACCCAGAGTACCTTCTCCCTGCCTCCTTCAACTGCAGGGAACTCTGGCTGCTGCAAGAGCCAGCTTCTTTGTTTCTCCAAGTCTACCACCCGACTCCTAGGGTTCTGACCTGTGGTAGCTGTTATGCACAGATCCCATGCTGGTGTGCAATTTGGGTGTTTTTTGTTGAGTTTCAGATGCTCAGTTTACAGTTGTTTCAAGGGGAGAGATCTAGGATGTCTCTCACTGAGATGTTTTCGATGTCAGACTATTTTTCATTCTTTAGTCTTTCTCTCCTTTCTGAAATTTCTTTCTTGATTTCTGTCTTCGATGTCACTGATTCTTTCCTCAATTTGATCCTCTCTATTTCCTAAGCTTGCTATTTCACTCCTCATCTCTCATGGTGTGTTCTTCATCTTCAGAAGTTCTATTTTTCTTTTTTTAGGGTTTCAATCTCCTTGCTAAAAACTTATTCTGCTTGTTTATTTTATTTTTTAGTTTTTGGAATTGTTGATCTGAGTTATTGAGAAACTCACTGAAGTTTTTCAGAAGTATAATCTTGAAATCTCTGTCATTTAAATCACATATTTATATGTCTTTACACTTATTTTTTGGAGATTTTTCTCTTTATTTCTGGACTGCCTTGACACCTCGGTTGTTCGTGGTGTTTGATGGACTGTTTCTTTGCTTGATCATTAATGGGAATGTGTTCTGCTCTTTTTTTTCCAGAAAGCTTTATTACTTAGAGGTCTTTATTTGACCTATTGCTAAAAAGGTGTTTTACTTTTGATCCATGCCTCTCGGATCTTCACTTTAAGACTAATAATGTCTTTTTTTCTGATAAATATTTAAGTCACAATCGGTCCCAGGTCCTGCAGTAGTACTGTCAGTGAATTTTTATTTCAGTACCAGTTGTGCAAATTCCTCTGGAGCACCGTGATGCTAAGTCTGGGAAGGTATAGAGTTGAGAGAGAGAGAGTGGGTGAGGGTTGCTGCTAGTCTCTGTGTCTCAGCCTTGCACTTTGCAACTACAGATGCTATGACCCTGCTGTTTTCCCTCCACACTTAGTTACAGCTTTCAGCCCTGATCCCTGAGCTCTGCTTTCTGGAACTCACAGATTCCTCAAGCAAGTTTTTTCAGTGAACTGGCTGTCTTTTTCCCCTTCCCCACTTCCTGCAAGAAACTCCAGCTGCAAGAGGCAACTTCTTTGTTCTTTCCAGTGTACACACCCAGACTTCTATGGTTCTGACCTCTGGAAGCTCTTATGTGCAGAAAAGTCTCAGATATGCTTGTGTTCAGGTTGGATGTTATTTGCTGAGTTTTTGATGTTCAGCTTATTGTTATTTCAAGGGAAGCAATCCAGGGATTTCTCTCAATCTGCAATTCTTCTGACATCACTCCTCTAAATACACACAGAGATCTTTAAAAGTAAGATTGTTAAATTTAAAACCTTAAAGAAATACCATATAAGGTAAAAAATAGCACAGAGATACAAGAAATTCATCTAGAATTTTGAAGAAATGGAAAGTTGGTAAAAAACAAGAAAAGAAAATGTGCTAGACATTGTGGAGAAATCTAAGAAAGCTGATATACACAAAATAAAAATTTTAGAAGTAGAGAATAGACTTGATGTAATAGAAGAAAAAAATAAAGAATGGGGAGAAAATTTCTAAGCTGAACAAATATTTCACCTCTTAGTTTTAAAGAGATGACTAATAGTCAAATTACTGTGTGTGTGAGGATTCGAGGAAACATGGCAGAGTAAGAGATGTCCTCAGATCTCTCCCCTTGAAATAACAATAAGCTCAACATCTAAAACTCAACAAACAACACTCAAACTGCACACCAGCACTTCTGAGAGCAGGATCTGCGCATAAGAGCTACCACAGGTCAGCTGCCCTGGGTGTCGGGCATCTGATAGGCTCTGGAGCTCCCTGCAGGAGGAGTGGGAGGGGTGAAGGTATGGCAACTTCCCTGAACAGCCCTGCCTGGAAGTGCTGTGAGTTCCACGCAGCCAGCAGCAGGGCCCAGGGATCAGGGCAGAAAGCAGAGAAAATGATGGGACCACAGAGAAACAATAGTTGATTTTTACTGGCCCTGGTTGCAAAACTGAGGCTGAACCACAGCTTCCAACTCCCAACCCAGAGGACTCCTCCCCTCAAACCCTCCGAGACTGAATACCGTGGAGCCAAGACAAATCTGAGCAAATGCTGCCAAGACGGAAGCTACTTCTTGCAGCCTCTGGAGCTCCCTGCAGGAAGAAGCATAGAGGAGAAGGTGCATTGACTTCACTAATAGCCCTGCCTGGAAGTCCTGTGAGTCCCACATAGCCGGATGCAGGGCCCAGTCATCAGGACAGAAAGCAGGGAAGCGGGATGAGATCGCAGAGAATCTACAGTTGATTTTTACCAGCTGTGGTTGCAAAACTGAGGTTGAACCACAGTACCCAACTCCAAACCCAGAGAGGCCCTCCCCCCATATTCTCAGAGATTATACAATGCAATTTCCCAGGAGAATCTGAGCAAACGCTACCGAACCTGTTGCTAACACTGACAGGGACTGAAAATGAGGGTAGCGAGCGTGAATAAATATCTACAAGAAATTTTTTTTTAAAGTGTTATTTACGCTTTAAATAAAGCAGAGACCCAAGAGGCTTAGACGCCACCTACTGGGAACCAAAAGAAAAAGCGCCTTCTTTGCAGCAGGATAAAGATAGACCTTTATATAATACGTCTTCTTTCTGGGGAAAAAAGCAGAATACATTTTCATTAATGCCCAAGAGGAGAAATAGTACACTAAACACCATGAACAACCAAGGTGACAAGGCATCTCAGAAAGAAAGAAAATAATCTCCAGATAATAAGCTTACAGACATAGAAATATGCAACTTAAATGACAGAGATTTCAGAATGGTGCTTCTGAAAAAAACTCAGGATCTTCCAAAACAATTCATAACAATTTCATGAATTGAAAGAACAACTAAATGAATAGAGCAAGAAGATTGAAACCATCAATAAGAAAAGAATAGATTTTCTGGAGATAAACCCACAAAAAAACAAAAAACAAACAGAACTTCTAGAGATGAAGAATACACTGCAAGAGTTGAAAAATGAAATAGTAAGCTTAGGAAATAGAGTCCATAAAATAGAAGAAAGAATCAATGATATCAAAGACAGAAATCTACAAATAAATCAGAAGGAAGCAGAGAGAAATCTAAGAATGAAAAATAATGAAATAGAAATACAAGAACTAACTGATACCATCAAGAGAGGAAAAATAAGAATAATGGGCAATATTGAAAGTGAGGATAAGGAGCAGTGAATAGAAAGCATTTTCAGCAAAATAGTGGATAAGGGTTTCTCAAATCTAAAGAATGAGTTGGAGCTTGGGATTCAAGAGGTCAACAGAATACCCAATTATCTCAACCCAAAAAGGCCTTCACCAAGACTCATATTAAAGTTATCAAAAATCAGTGACAAAGATAGAATTCTCAGGGCAGCGAGGGAGAAGAAAATGGTAAATTATAAAGGAAAACCCATTAGATTATCATTGGATTTCTCAGCGCAAACCTTAAAAGCCAGAAAGAAATGGAATCAAATATTCAAACTATTAAATGAAAGGAACTATCACCAAGAATAATGTATCCAGCTAAGCTCTCCTTTAGATATGAAGGAGCAATAAAGAACTTTCCAGACATACAAAAATGGAAGGAATTCACCACTACATGGCCTGCACTACAAGAAATACTGAAAGGGGTCAGCTCACCTAAAACAAAATGACAAAACAAAAAACACAATACGTAATTAGAG
>NW_006438077.1:473892-478218 GCF_000325575.1 Pteropus alecto | reverse complement strand
TAACTATTCTTTATATATTCGTAATGGTAACCACACACCAAAGATTCAGAACTGAAGTATATAACATAAAACAAGAAGAACCAGAGGGAAAATTCACAAGAGCCAAATAAAATAAGGAAAACAACAACACAAGTATAAGGATGCAATGGAAACACCGAGCTACCAGAAAGCAAAAGATACAATGGCTATAAGAAGATCTTATATTTAATAATCACCCAAAATGTAACTTACCGATAAAAAAGGGGCAGAGTTGTAGAATAGATTAAAAAACAAAACCCAACCATATGCTACCTCCAGAAGGCACATCTCAGCTCCAAAGACAAATATAGACTCAAAGTGATAGGGTGGAAGATGATATTTCAAGGAAATGGCATTCTGAGAAAATGAGGAGTAACAGTACTAATAGATGAAATAGACTTCAAAATAAAAAGGTAAAGAAAGATACTGAGGGACCCTTCATAATGATAAAAGGAATCATGCACCAAGAAGACATAACACTTATTAATATCTATGTTCCCAATCAGAAAGCCCTGAAATAAATAGAGCAACAACTAACAGAACTAAAGAGAGAAACAGACCAAACACTATCATAGTAGGGGACCTAAACTTCTCACTGTTGGATAAGGACACATTAGAAAACAGAAAATCAATAAAGAAATAATATTCTTTAATGACACATTAGACCAACTACATATAATTGACAGTTACAGAGCCCTCCATCGCAAAATAGCTGCTTATACATTCTTCTCTAGTGCACATGGAATATTCTAAAGAATCGACCACATACTGGAACACAGTGATAGCCTCCACAAATATAAGAGGGTTGAAATCATACCAACTATATTCTCTGAACATAGGGCTTTGAAACTAGAGATCAACTGTAAAAGGAAAGCAGGAAGAACTGTAAATAGATGGAGATTAAACAACATGCTACTGAAGAATAAGTGGGTCAGAGGAGAAATAAAAAGAGACATTAAGAGATACATAGGAATGAATTATAATGCTAGAACAACATATCAAAAACTTTGGAACACAACAAAAGTGGTCATAAGAGGATAGTTCATATCATTACAGACCTATTTCCATAATCAAGAAGGAGTCCAAATAAAAAACCTAACACTTCATCTTCAAAAACTAGAAAGGGAAAAACAATGACGATTAAAGTCACAGAGGAAGAAAATTATCATAATTAGAGAAGAAATAAATTAAATTGAAAACAACAACAACAAAAAACAATACAACAACGAGCTGGTTCTTTGAGAAGGTTAATAAAATTGGCATATCCTTGGCTTGACTCACTAAATAAAACAGAGAAAGGACACAAATAAATAAAATCAGAGATGAAAGAGGGGAAATTACGACTGACATGGCAGAAATATAAAGGAGTACACAAGGACATACGTAAAAGCATATAATACCAAATTTAATTATCTAGAAGAAATAGACCAGTACTTAGAAAAATACAACCTTCCTAGACTGAATCAAGAAGAAATGGAAAACCTACATAGATTGATCAGCTGTATGGAAATTGAAACAATCATCGAAAACCTACAAAAACTAGAAGTTCAGGACCAGATGGCATCGCAGTGAATTCTACCAAACATTAAAAGAAGATTTAATAACTATTGTCCTCTAACTCTTCTAAAAAATCGAAGAAGATGCAATACTTCCCAACTCATTTCATGAGGCCAGTATTACTCTGATACCAAAACCTGGTAAAAATAACACACAAAAAAGAAAACTACAGACCAATGTCTCTCATGAACACAGATGCAAAAATCCTAGTGAATCGAATACAGTAACGTATTAAAAAGATTATACACCACGATAAGTGAGCTTCATCCCAGGAACACAGGGATGGTTCAACATATGCATATCGATTCATGTGATACACCACATAAACAAATTAAAAGTTAATAATCATATGATTATATCAATAGATGCAAAAAAGCCTTCGACAAGATATAGCATCCATTTATGGTCAAAACACTTAACAAAATCAGTATAGAAGGAAAGTGCCTTAACATAATAAAGGCCATCTATGACAAACCCTAAGCCAAGATTATACTTAATGGTGAAAAACTAAAAACTTTTTCTCCAAGATCAGGAACAAGGCAAGGCTAACCACTATCACCACTGTTATTCAATATAACATTGGAGATCCTAGCAAGTACAATCAGATAAGAGAAAGATATAAAAAGTTTCCAAATGGGAAATGAAGAAGTCAAACTGACACTCTTTGAAGATGACATGATTCTCTATATAGAAAACCCTAAAGACTCCATAAGAACACTACTAGAAACAATAAGCAAATACAGCAAAGTTTCTGAATACAATATCAATGTTCAGACATCCGCAGCGTTCCTATATTCTAATAAAGAAGTGTCAGAATATGAAGTGGAAAAAATAAATTCCTTTGCGATTGCAACAAAAAGAATAAAATACCTAGGAATACATTTAACAAAACATGTGAAGGATATATATAATGAAATTACAAGACCCTATTACAATAAATCAAAGAAGATACAAAAAATGGAAAGATATTCCATGTTCTTGGATTGGAAGAAGCAACATAAATAAAATGACAATATTACCTAAAGCATTATATAGATTTAATGCAATCTCCGTCAAAATACCTTCGGAATTTTTTTAAAGAAATAGAACAAAAAATCATCAGATTTGTATGGAAGCACAAAAGACCCCAAATTGCCAAATTCATCCTGAGAAAAAAGAACGAAGTTGGAGGCATCACTCTGCCCAACTTCAAATTATACTCTAAAATGAGAGTAATCATAAGAGCATGGTATTGGCAGCAAAACAGACACAAGAACCAGTGGAACAGAAATGAGAGTCCAGAAGTAAACTCACATATATATGGGCAAATAATTTTCGACAATAAAAGCCAAAAACATACAGTGGAGAAAAGATAACCTCTTCAATAAATGGTGTTGGGAAAATTGGAAGGCCACCTGCAAAAGAATGCAACTAGATTGTTGTCTATCACCATCCACCAAAATTTAATCACAATGGATTGAAGACCTGAATATAAGACCTGACACAATAAAATGCATAGAAGAAAACAGGAACTAAACTCAAGGACCTTGGACTTAAAGAGGATTTTATGAATTTGACCTCAAAGGCAAGGCGAGTAAACCAAAACTAAATGAATGGGACTACATCAAACTAAAAAGCTTCTGCACAGCAAAAGAAACCATCAACAAGGTAAAGAGAAAACCATTCGAATGGGAAAATATATTTGCAAGCAATACCTTCGATAAGGGCCTAATATCCAAAATATACAAAAAACTCATACAACTCAACAACAACACCAACAACACGATCCAATAAAAAATTCGGCAGAGGACCTGAACAGATACTTCTCCCTAGAGGACATACAAAAGGCCAACAAATATTTGAAAAGATTCTCAACATCTCTAGCTATTAGAGAAATGCCAATCAAATCCACAATGAAATACCATCTCATACCTGTTTTAATAGCTGTAATCAACAGCACAAGTAATAACAAATGCTGGAGAGGATATGGAGAAAAAGGAACCCTCATACACTGCTAGTGGGACTGCAAATTGGTATAGCCACTGTGGAAAATAGTATGGAGGTTCCTCTAAAAATTGAGAATTTATCTACCATATGATCCAGCTATTCCTCTACTGCACATTTACCCCAAAGACTTGAAAATCATATCCATATAAATATTTGCATACCGATGTTCATAGTACCATTATTCACAGTGGCCAAGATATCGAAGCAACCAAAGTGTCCTAAGATAGATGATTGGCTAAAGAAGCTATGGTACATATATACATTGGAATATTGCTCAGTCATAAGAAGAGATGAAATACTGCCATTTGCGACAATATAGATGGGCCTCGAGATAATCATGCAAAGTGAAATAAGCCAGAGAGAAAAGTTGAAAACCACATGATAGCACTTATATGTGGGATATAAATCTAAAAGCAACAAATCAACAAGACAGATAGAAACTCATGTACATGTATAATGGACTAGTGGTTACCAGTGAGTAGGAAGTGGGGGAGGAGTGGGTAGTTAGACGGTGTAAAAGGGTGGAATATAGGGGGATAGGGAGAGGGTGAAGTGGGTAAAGGGGATCTATTGTATGGTACCTGAAGCAAACCGGACTTTGGTTGGTAAACACACAATAGAATATATAGATGTCAAATTATAATGTATACCTGAAAATTATATAATTGTATTAATCAATGTTACCCCAATAAACAATAAAAAAATTACTGTGTGTGTATGTGCTCACACATGTGTGTGCGTGTGTGTGTTTGTGATAGAGGGAAA
>NW_006438077.1:465338-473757 GCF_000325575.1 Pteropus alecto | reverse complement strand
TAGAAATATTTTGGTAAAATATTTGAGTTTCAAAGACAAAATCTCATTAATTCAGGTAAAAATGTATTTTTTAAAAATAAATGTTAATGTTCAATACGCAAGACCTGTAAAGCACCAAATGAAGTAAACTTCCAATATATTTTTAAATGATTAAAGCTGTAAGAAATATCAAGAGAAACACATTCATGGCAAGACATTTTAAAATGCCTTGTAAGTATTTTATAGATCACATAAACAGAAAAAAATCAGCATATAGAATAATTTAATGTCATAATTAATTGGTGGTCTTGCCAGGAAAATGGCCTGAGAACTGATAGGCCTTTTCCAGAATTCTTTTCCAGAATTCAATTGAAAGAAAAAAAAAATGGTGATGGTAGGGATCCCTCACACCCAAGGAGCCAACCACAGCACAAACCCTCAAATATTTCTGTGAACTAACTTGCAGTGGGAAAAGATCGAAGGAAGTCAAAAAAGTTATATCACAAATATGATTTGATTGTGTGAATATTGGAGACTATGCTGGAGAGTGGGGAACCATTAGAAATCTGAATACCACTCCACTCAGTGCCACATGTGACTCTACACAAAAAAAACATAGTAACAATGCTGGGATTAGTAGAGCACACATTAAGCATAAATTGAAGAGGGTTTCTCTGAGGTGCATTTATTCACTCACTCATTCACTCAGCAAGCAATTATTAAATATCGATGTGTGCCAGATATCATGCTAGGTGATGGGGGGAAAGCAGTGAAAAAAAAAAAAAGATAAAATCCTTTTCTTCATGATTTTTATATTCTAGCTTGGCAGATATACAAGTAAACCAATACAGAAATAAAATAATTTCAAAAAGTTGTGTGTGCTACAAAGGAAACAACCCAGGACAATGGGAACCAGATTGTGTACATATTGGGATTAGGAGTTACTTTAGATTGGGTGATCAAAGAAGATATTTCTTTAAGAATAGGTGACATTTAACCTGAGATCTGAACATCTGCACTGAGACATTTAAACTGAGACTTTAAAATGAGAAAAAGGTGTTTTAAGCTTAAACAATAGCCTAAAGACACAATAGGGAGGTGGAGGTTGTATCTTTTATATGGATGTGAAAAAGAAAAAAAAAAAACTAAACTCCTTAATATTGTAAGGATATTAATACTTTCCAAATAATAATTGCAGTGAAAATAACAATTATTATTTTGGGGAATGAAAGGGGTATGAATTGGATATTGATATCCACACAGAATAAACTGTTAGAATAGCTGAGGAAATAAGCTAAAACACTAAAATCATTTAGAGCTGTCTTTTACTAATGCAAGAATGTAAAGACAAGGAAAAAATAGTTTCCAAATAGACTCCATAGTAAACACAAATCTAGCAATCTATAAAGTTAACATTGTATTATACTAGGAAACAAAAAGATTAACCAATAAATAGTACCAGGGCAATTTGTTATTTACCAAGTTTTACATAGTCAGTTAACACCAGTCAACAAAACATGGATTAATCAAATGTTTAATAAGTAACTAAATTTTAAAGAACATATATGTAATTAGTTGTGCATTATTGAAACGAGGAGGACCTCTTGAAGCAATGGAAATGGAAATCTTAAAAGAAAGTAACATTGCAGTGCAGTGCAATGATAAAAGATAACAGTGCAGTGATAAAAGATTATTTGTCTTTTAAGATATTTTGTATTTTTTAAATCATTCTACTCTGAGGTTTTAATTCAAGAATCATAAAAATCAAGCCTATTGAAAAAAAATCCATAATAATTGCCTCAAAAGAAAATTGAGAGAATGTTTTATAAAAGAGGTTGATCTGGTGCCTCTAAATCATTCCTTGAGAAGAGTGCCCTTCTCTGTATATTTGGTAATCCATCATTACTCTTTAAAAATATAGATAACTGCTGTTGACTTGTTTCTTCTGTTTAATTTTTATTGCTGTTGACGTGTTTCTTCTGTTTAATTTTTATTTTTAATTAGAGTTGACATTCAATATTATCTAATATTAGTTTCATGTGTACAGCACAGTGGTAAGACATTTATATAATTTATTAAGTAATTATCCTGATTAGTTTAGTACCCACCTGACATTATACATAGTTATTACAATATTATTGACTATATTCCCTATGCTGTATTTGACATCCCAGTGATTATTTTGTAACTAACGTCTTGTATTTCTTAATCTTTTAACATTTTTTACCCATCTTCTCAAACACTCCACTCATCTGTCAATCACGTTTGTTCTCTGTATCTATGAATCTGTTTCATTCTGCTTGTTTATTTCTTCTGTTCTTTATATTCCACATATAAGTGACATCATATGATATTTGTCTTTCTCTGTCTCACTTATTTCACTTAACATAATATGTTCTAGGTCCATCCATGTCATTACACATGGTAAGTTTTTTTTTTTTATGGCTAAGTAATATTCCATTGCATATATGTACCACTTCTTTATCAAATAGTCTGTTGATGGGCACATAGGTTTCTTCCAAATTTTGGCTATTGTAAATAGTGCTGAAGTGAATATAGGGTTCTCTACATCTTTTCAAATTAGTGTTTTGATTTTATTTAGATAAATACCCAGAAGTACAATTGCCTGGTTCTAAGGTAGTTCTATTTTTAATTTTTTGAGAAACCTCCATAATATTTTCCATAGTAGCATTACCAATTGGCAATCACTCCAGCAGTGCACAAGGGTTCTATATTCTCTACATCCTCACCAATATTGTTGTTTCTTGATTCACTGATGATAGCCATTCTGACAGGTGTGAGGTGATATCTCATTGTGGTTTTAGTTTGCATTTCTCCAATAATTAGTGACCCTGAGCATCTTCATGTCTATTGGTTATCTGTTTGTCCCCATTGGATAAAAATGCTCATTTATGTCCTGTGCCCAATTTTTAATTGGATTGTTTGGGGCATTTTTTGCTGTTGAGTTGTGAGAGTTTTTAAAATAAGTTTTGGATATAAATGCATTATCAGTTGTATCATTGGCAAATATCTTCTCCCATTCAGTAGGGTATCTTTTCATTTTGTCGATAATTTCCTTTGTTGTGCAAAAACTTTTTAGTTTGATGTAGTTTCATTTGTTTATTTTTCTTGTGTTTCCCTTACCTAACAAGATATATCAGAAAAAAATATTACTAAGAACAATGTCAGAGTTTGGTGACTATATTTTCTTCTAGGAATTTTATGGTTTCAGGTCTTACATTTAAGTCCTTAATCCATTTTGAGTTTTTCTTGTATATGGTGTAAAAAAGTGGTCCAGTTTCATATTTTGGCATGTATTTGTCTAGTTTTCCCAACACCATTTATTGAATAGATTGTCTTTACCCCATTATATATTCTTACCTCCTTTGTAATGGATTAAATGAATATATAGGTGTGGAGTTATTTCTAGTCTCTATTCTGTTCCATTGATCTTTGTGTCTGTTTTTGTGCCAGTACCATGCTGTTTTGACTAGTTTAGCCTTGTAATATAGTTTGATAACATATAGTGTGATACCTCCAACTTCATTTTTCTTTTTCAAGATTGTCGCGGCTATTTAGGGTCTTTTACGGTTCCATATAAATTTCAAGGTTATTTGTTCACATTCTGTAAGAAATGCCATTGATATTTTAATAAGAATTGCATTGAATCTATAGATTGTGTTGGATAGTATGGACAATTTAATGATGTTGATTCTACCTACCCATGGGCACAGTATATGCTTCCATTTATTTGTATCTTCTTTAGTTTTTTTTTTTTTTCCAATGACTTAAAATTTTACAAGTATAGGCCTTTTACCTACTTGGTCAAATTGATTCATAGATATTTCATTGTTTTTGATGCAATTGTAACTAAGATTGTTTCCTTAATTTCTCTTTCTGATAGTTTATTATTTGTGTATAGTAATGCAACCAATTTCTAAATATTATTTTTCTATCCTACTACCTTAATTAATTCATTCATCAATGCTAACATTTCTTGGTGGCTCTTTAGGGTTCTCTATGTAGAGTATCATGCCATCTGGAAATAATGAATTTTACTTCTTTTTTCTCATTTGAATGTCTTTAATTTATCTTTCTTGTTTTCAGCGGCTATGACTTCTAACACTATGTTGAATAAAAGTGATAAAAGTTGACATCGTTGTCTTATTCCTGATCTTAAGAAAAATGCTTTTAATTTTTCCCCATTGAGTACTATATTAATTGTGGGTTTACCATTTTGGGCCTTTATTATGTTGAAGTGTGTTTCCTTTATTCCCACTGTGCTGAGAATCATAAATGGATGCTGGATTTTGTCAAATGCTTTTTCTGCATCTATTGATATAATCATACAATTTTTATTTTTAAATTTTTATGTGGTGTGTCACATTAATTGATTTGTGAATATTGAACCAACCTTGCATCTCAATAATAAATCCCACTTGATCATGGTGTATGATCTTTTTAATGTATTTCTTAATATGATATGCTACTATTTTGCTGAGGATTTTTGCATCTATGTTCATCAGCAATATCAGCCTATAATTTTTTCATAATGTCTTTGTCCGATTCTAGAATCAGGGTAATGGTGACCATATGGAATGAGCTTCAGGGCTTTTCCTCCTCTTGAATATTTTGGAATAGTTTGAGAAGAATAGATGTTAATTATTCTTTAAATATTAGGAAAAATTCACCTGTGAAGCCATCTGATTCTGGACTTTTGTTTATTGGGAGTTTTTTGATGACTGATTCAATTTCATTAGCAGTAATTGGTTCATTCTGATTTTCTGTTTTATCTGGACACAGTCTTGGAATTGTATATACTTCTAGGAATGTATCCATCTTCCAGATTGTCCAATTTGTTGGCATACAATTGCTGGTAATATTTTCTTATAATCCTTTGTATTTCTGTGGTCTTAGTCATTACTTTTCCTCTTTCACCTCTGATTTTATTTATTTGGGTCCCCTGTCTGCTTTTCTTAATGAGTCTGGTTAAAGATTTATTATATGTTTACTTTTTCAAAGAACCAGCTCTTGGATTCCTTGATCTTTTATGTTATATTTTTAGATACTATTTCATTTATTTCTGCTGTAATTTATTATTTCCTTCCTTCTACTCACTTTGTGATTCCTTTGTTATTATTTTTCTAGTTCTTTTAAGTGTAAAATTAGATTGTTTATTTGGCATTTTTCTTGTTTCTCGAGGTAGGCCTGTATTGCTTTGAATTTCCCTATTTCTGCTGTGTCCCACAAATTTTAGTTGTTGTATTTTCATTTTCATTTTTCTCAAGGGATCTTTTGATTTCTTCCTTGATCTCATTGTTAACTCATATATTCTTTAGGAGCATGTTATTTAGCCTCCATGTTTGTGTACTTTCATGTTGTTTTTTTTTTCTTATAATTGATTTCTGGTTTTATACCATCATGGTTGGAGAAGACATGATCCAATTTCAATCTTCTTACAATTATTGAGACTAGTTTTTTTGGTCTAACGTGGTCTATCCTGGAAAATCATCCATGTGCACTTGAGAAGAATGTATATTCTGCTACTTTGAGGTGGAACACTCCAAAAATATCAATTAATTCCATCTAGTCTAGTGTATCATTTAAGGTCTTTGTTTCTTCGTTGATTTTCTGTCTGAAAAATCTGTCCATTAGAGTAAGTGAGTGTTAAAATCTCTTACTATGACTGTATTACTGTCAATCTCTTTTATGTCAGTCAATATTCACTTTATATATTTAGGTGCTCTTATGTTGGGTGCATAAATATTTACGAGAGTCATATTCTCCTGTTTGATTGATCCCTTTATCACCATGTAATATTCTTCTATGTCTCTTATTATAGCCTTTGTTTTAAGGTTTATTTTGTTTAAGTATTGCTACCCCGGAATATTTTTTTTTCATTTCTATTTGCATGAAATATCTTTTTACTTTCACTCTATGTGCGTCTTTCAATCTGAAGTGGGTCTTTTGTAGATAACATATTTTTTGTTTTTAATCCATTTGGCTACTACATATCTTTTGATTGGAGTATTTAATTTGTTTACTTTTAAAGTGATTATTGATAGGCACATAGTTTTTGCCTCTTTATTATTCATATTTATGTTCTTTTTTATCCCATTCTTTTTCTTTTTCTTTTTTATTAGCTTCAGGTACATAGCACATTGGTTAGACATTTCTATAGTTTATGATGTGATCCCCTCAATTACCCTATAACCCATCTGGTTATACACATAGCCATTACAATATTCTTGACTGTATTCCTTAAGTTGTACTCTGCATCCCCACGACTATTTGTAGCTACTAATTTTTACTTCTTCATCCCTTCACCTTTTTCTCTTAGCCCCTAAAACCCCCTTCTCTCTGGCAGTCACCAGATTGTCCTTTGTATCTCTGAGTCTGTTTTTGTTTAATTTGTTCTTTTGTTTCTTAGATTCCTCACCCCTTCTTAAAGAAGTCCCTTCAACATTTCTTGTAATACAGACTTGGTTGTGTTAAATTTCTTTAGCTTTTTCCTGTTTGGGAAGTTCTTTTTCTTACCTTCAATTTTAATTGCTAGCCTTGCTGGGAAGAGAAGTCTTTGTTTTACTTCCTTGTCTTTTTGTTGGGTTGTTTCCTATTCTTTAATTTTCGGGGTACAAACTGTTGAAAAATATTTTAGCCTTTAGTCTCTTGTTTTAAAAACACAGCCAAATATTGATCTTATCACAAAGATCTGATAGGAGATGAACTATCTCCTATCAGATCTTTGTGATAAGATCAATATCTTATCTTCCTTGGCCTATAGAGTTCATTTAGTCCAACAGAATATGTAATATAACACATATTTTACAAGCTTTTTGTGCAAATCCTGTCTTTGGTGCAGATCTCTCTTCTCTCCTTTGCTCTTCTCTCCTCTCTTTTCTCTCCTTCCTTCCACTTCCCTCCCTCTCCTCTCTTGACAATTTTGCTTCCATTAATCACAGTAGAGCAAATTTCTTACCCAGACAAAATGGGCCCCTTAAAAATTTCCAGCCTCGTAATTACTTAAATAATATTACATATGTATGTCAATTCAATTGTCTTCAAATATAAATATTTCTTAGCCAGCAAGTAACCAGGTTGTAGACTTTCTGCAATTTCATCTACTTTAAAATGCAACTGTTCAGCTAATGAAATTATTGTAGCCTAGCAGAAAGCTCAAGTTGAATAAAAGTTTCCTTTTTCTTTTTAATTCAAGGTCTTTCTTTCTTTCTTTTTTTTAATGACATCCTTTTGTACTGAAATGTTACTACTCATTGTATTTGATCCAGTCTAGTGCTGAATTTATAATTCTACCTCATAGGAAAATAATGTTTATTAGTTTCTTTTAAACTTTCCTGAAGTAGCTATTCCCAACTTCATGCCACTGGGAGCTTTGTAATTTGAACATTGTTAGGAAAATATTCAAAAGTCAGGGTAATTTGGAGAGGAGGGCAGATCCAGGGCTCTTCACCAGGATCTTGGTTTCTTGGTTAACCAATGCCAAGGAGGGCTTGGTTTGCTTCAATTCAGGGCTGGAGACACCTGGGTTTTACTTGCCCAGTTTCACTTAGACTGCGAGCATGGAAACCTCACGTCCAGGCCTCAGTGCCAGGCCAAGTCCTTCCAAAACTGTCTCCCCAAGGCTGAGACATGGTTGGGTACTGTGTCCAGAAGGACACCAAGGACAACTGCTGCTGGATGAAACCTAGTGTCAGAAGTTGGTGGGCCTGGATCACCTGCACTGCCCAGAGTCCCTGGTGGAAGTGACTGGAGTATCTTAAAATTGTCATCAATAATGACATGTATGCAAACAAACCACACATTGAAAAACTATCAATCACATCTAAAGAATAAATGTTAGTTCAGATTAAACAATAGAAAAGCTGGTAAATAATGAAATAACTTTATTTAGACTTTTGTACTCAAATTAGATGGTTTTCTTTTGAAATATTCCTTATACTTGAAGTAGTCCTAACATGAAAATCTTTGGAAAGTGAAGTTCTGTTTTTTGTTTTTTTTTTTTTTTTCACACATTGTACAGGTGGCACTTTTATATTTGAAAACTTCTACAGGTGTATCATGAACTTAACACTACCAAAACCACTTAGGAATATGATCTGGACAATGAATGAACCTTATAATAAGTGAAGGACAGTGTAACTGAGGCAGCTTCTAATATAAACTATTCGGTATTACACTATAGTGTTAGTTTTAGTCACTGGTGAGTATGGGAGCTGCGATAACACATACCTTGTCAGGAGAGCTTGCAAATAAATAACCAAATAAACCTTCTACTTCTAATAAACTGTGCCTGTACAGAATCAGTTTAATTTTCACTGGAGAAACTGAGACAACCTATTAGAACCAAAAGTATTGGGTAACACTGCTACCCTAAGGCAAGAAGCATTGTCAATTTAAATGTGCTAATAAAAAGCACATT
>NW_006438077.1:438589-465261 GCF_000325575.1 Pteropus alecto | reverse complement strand
AACCATAAACTAAAAAAAATAATTTATAGATTTTAAAAATGTGTTTGATTCTAGCTAAGAATGGCATCTGTTTTAAACTAATAGCATACATTTTGCATGTGCGTTGTATGCACTCATGTGCATGTGTGCGTGTTTGTGTATGTGTGTATATCTTTTTTCGAAAGGTATAGTTTAAAAGAGAATTGACAGGATCTCTTTCAACATTCTATTTGTTATATATGAAGAGTCATTTCATACTCACCATCTGATGATATTTGATAGTTCAAAATTTACTTGCGAAGCCACATACAATTCAAGCAGGCTGTAGCATTGCACTATCTTGCTGGAAGCTAATCACTTTATAATGAGTTTAGTGAAAAGTACCTATACAATAAGTTGTACTTGACAGCAGCTTAAGGGAACCTTTAGGTGCTAAAATTTAGCAGCTAAGAGATGTTGTATTGCATACTTCTAAAGATAGAAAATAGATTCTTTTCTAAAATACAAGCAGTTTAAGTTCAACATAAATCAGACAGATGGTAAAAGAAATATCTTGTTGCTATGGGCTTTATCCAGTTTTTGATCTCACTGTTTCATGAAGTAAAAGAAGAAAAAAGTCAGTCTTCTAGTGTTCTAGTTTGCAGAAACAATATCTTAACATCATAGAGAAGTTTTTTTTTCACTGTGATATTGTATATTTGACAGTATATGGCAGCATTTACACCAAGCTATATTTAAAATAAATGGTGAACATGCATTGAATAGTCAACTTACTTTTAAATGATTCACTTTCATTGTAGATTTTGGGTATTATATAATCAAATTGGAATGAAAAAATATAATAAAACATAATCATTACTATTTATAAGACTGTTGCAGTTCTTGAATTTGTACTTGCTGTGAATAAAAAAAAAGCATTAGAACATGTAAATGATTTTTATATCTAAAGTATAAAGTTGGGTTCCTATAAAGACCTCTATGCATCAAAAGAAGTATAATTTTGGTTAGACTGTACTGATAGATACTATTGATAAGCATCAAAACCCATGCTAATTTTGCCTATAAGATAGATACAGCATAAGACATAAAGAAAAGTTATGGTACTGCTTGGTAGGAAGATATCTGTAAAGTAATGTTTAGCTTTCCAACTTGGTGCTAGAAATGACAGAGAACAAAACAGAAAAGAGATACATTTGTACAGTGCCACGAAATGCATTTAACTCAACGCCATGAGAAACATTTCTGGACTTCGGTATATTTCCTTGAATCAAAGGGCACCCACTGTGTCAGGGTTTTATAGAGGTAAAAATAATCAACAATGTGACAGTTGTAATTGACCGATAGTCTCTAAACAATGTGTGCTTCTATAGTATGTACTTGTATTGAAATGATATATTAAGTATCACACAATGTTCCACAAATGTGCCTGGTAGGAAATGTAATTTGACAGTAGGATTTGACAGTTCCACCTATAGTTGGGAAAGGGTAATGGGAGAGCATACTATGGGAAGGTGCAAATAGGTAAGTCTTCACAGACTCTTTGTGGTTTCAGTTGAGGTTTGAGGATAATGTAGAAGTTAAATAAGCAGAGAGAGCAGAGAAGAGCATTCCTGTACAGCAAGCAATACAAGGAAGATTTTGACTAAATTGTGGGAGAAATTAAATGTAAAAATGAGGAATTACAGGTTTATTTGTTAGGCAATGAGGGGCTGCTGAAGGATTTAAATAAAAGGTAATGTATACAAAATAACATGTTATGAAGATTTACTGGTCAGCAAAAGAGAAAAGAAGTTAGAGATCATACTACCATCCAGGGAAGCAGTGATGAGGGTCTGAACAAAGGTTGTGACAGAGAGGATAAAAAGGAGAGATATTACAGAAGAAAAAGAAAATACTAGGCTTGTTATTGATGAGATATGAGGTAAAGAAGGGTGAATAAACATTTGTGATAAACAGGGCAATGATTTCAAAACCATGCTGTCTTTAAGTCTCTTCAGAAAGAAAATTTGAAGAGAATGATTTGAAGACTTAAGCCTGAGCACAGAGAGAAGAATAATTTTATTCAAAAACTATTTTGTCCAAAGGAGAAACTGATTTTTGAAGAAACAATTAAATTTATTATATTTTTAGTTATTGTTGAGTGTTATGCAGAGGTTGTGTGGAAAGTCTTTGGCATTATGTTGATACTTTTATAATATTAAATGTAGTTCAGACTATGGTTCAGACTATTATATATTCCTGAAGTACATACAACATGTTTGACCAAATGTTTTTGCCGTGTGGTACTTTAATCATGTAAATGCAGCCTTAGTTGTAAAGTCCAATCTTGATAACGAGCCGTTGAAAATTATATACATTTAGAATAATGTATACTAAAAGGGTCCAAGGTTTTGCTGCCCTGAAGTTGCCTTCTAGGATATTGATTTTAATCTGGTTATTAAGAAACAAAAGACTTAGAAAGAACCTTTGACCCAGCCCTCTTTACTGTCCAAAGATTTAGACAGAAAATCCGACTTCAGGAAGAAAATCTTAGAATATTGCCTGAGCCTAATTTGAATTAAGTATGGTAAACAGGAGGTCTACAGGCAGGGGCCTATAAGCCGAGTCTCATTGTTTCTGAGTTGCCTAAGAAGAATTTGTCTGCCAGGTTCATTCTTCTCTTCCTCAACTACCTGCAAACCACCCATTCTTGCTTCTGAAATCTAATACCTCATCCCTCACCTTTTCCGCTGTCCCAAATTTCATATGTTAACTCACTCTCTCTGAAATTTTCATGCTTATGTGAATTCCCCATGCACGTGTATTAATTTTCTTTTATTTTCTCCTGCTAATCTGTCTTTGTTGATTTGATTATTAGCCCAGCTAGAAGACCTTAGAAGATGGGAAGAAAAGTATTACATTTTTTATCCCTCCCACAATACATATAGAATATAATAAATAATAAATATGCTATATTGTGAAAGTTGGTATTATTAGGGACACATTCTTGATATCTGTCACTTTAGAAAACCTGATTTACACATTTTCTATTATAAAATGAAAATGGAAGCAAACCAAACCACAGTGATTACAAACTAACATTAGTAACACAATATTGTAGTGTATCAAAATACTTTTTTTAAATATAAAGCTGGCACGGTAACTTGCAACTTAAATCTGCATCTAGAAAAGGAAAAATAGATATAAAAAATCATTTACATGTTCTAATATATTTTTATTCACCGTGAGTGCAAATTCAAGTCAACACACCTGACATATATACTCAGCTGAGAACCATAGATTCATGTTTCAGTTTGCCTCAAACTCTTCTTGTTAGGTAGCAGCAGGCCATCAGTAAAGTCTTAGAATTGTAGTAAGTATAGTAAGTGTTTCCATTTAAAAGAAAGTCAAATATTATGGATCATTTTAGTTTCTCTTAGATAAAATGTTGGACAATGTATTTCTAACTCTATTTTGTTACCTTGCTACTTCTCTTTACTTCTATCCATGAATTGAAAATATAATCTTAAGTGCCCTTATAGAGTTTCAGTTTCCAAAAACTGATGCATCTTTACAGCTAAATATACAGACACTTTTCTCTCTAAAACCAGCTTTGCAATAACGGTCTTATTTTATTTTAAAGCTGAAGAAGCAACCATATCATGTATCCAATGAAAAGTGTACTATTTCTTGATTGAGGTTGGTATACCCATGTTCTAGTCTGTCTTCTATCTAAACCTATTCACACTAATCAGATCAAATCATATATACTGAGGGGAGGCAGAATTTGCTACCCTCAAATGCTCCTTTTTAGGATATTGATTATTTTAAGCCAGTTATTTTAAGACATAAGACTCAAAAAGAATTTTGGCCCTCCCTCTTTACCTGCCTAAACGAATTCAAGTAGAAAAACCTTCTTAGAGAAGGGAACTATCATCTTAGCATCATAATATGATCTAAGTATGGTAGACAAGGAGAAGCTAAGGGAAGTCAGTTTGTTACATTCCCCTATGTCTCATTTTTTCTAGGTGGCCAGGCAAGAATTCCTTTAGCATATGCAAGCTCTTTCTCATCTACCTGTGAATTTTCTACTTACCCTTTAAAGTCCCAGACCCCTGCCGCCCTCTTCTTAGTCTAGAAAAGCATATAAGCCTCATGGTGTACATGTTATTAAACTTTAATTCATTTTTCTTCTGCTAATCTGTCTCATGTCAGTTTGATTATTAGACCAGCCAGAAGAACTTAAAAGGATAGAAGAAAAATTACTTTTCTGCCCTCACAATACTAAAATGTAAAGATTAAACAAATAAGATAAAATACACCATTTATGGAACTAAATAGTCAAAATTAAATAAAGATAGCTATTACAACTAAGTATGGCTCAGGTACTGTGATAAACACTTTTTATACATGATTTCTTTTGACACAACAATCCTACCAAGTGTATATAGATGATCCTTGCTATTCATCCATTCATCATGTTACTTTCAGCAGTTACAAAGTTTCTTGAGGAGCTAACATAATCAAAATGTAAAAATATTCACTAATAAACTACCTAAAATTCTCACTTAATTATCCCTCCATGATAAATAGTAGCATCCCTCTCTTTTGATTAAATGCTAGTCATAAACCAGTATTTCAATGCAGACACATTTAAATTCGTCACAATGTAAAATTGTAAATTTTATAAAAGATGCAAAATTTCATGAAATGAATGAAAATGATATTGGAAATTACTTGTGAAATTAATGACAAATGGGAATTTCAGAGATAAACCACTTAATAGTTAAGTAAGAGAACATTGACCAGAATGATGAACATAGAGTTCTTTGGAAAACTGATGAAGCCCTTTGTTATTTTCCAGAAATGATCTTATTAATGAGAATGCAAACAAAATAAAATATAAAGTTCAAGACATAATAACAGACATATAGATCAATGAAACAGACTAAAAAGCCAAGAAATAAATCCATGCCTATATCCTCATTTAATGTATGACAAAGGAGAGAAGATTATATAATGGGATAAAGACAGTCTCTTCAATAAATGGTGTTGGGAAAACTGGATAGATACATGCAAAAGTAAAAATGGACCAACTTCTTAAACCACATATAAGAATAAACTCAAAATGGATTAAACACTTAAATGTAAGACTTAAAATCATAAAATCCTTAGAAGAAAACATAGGCAGTAAACTTTTTGACATTGCTCTTAGTAATCATTTTTCTGATATATCTCCTAAGACAAGGGAAATTAAAGGAAAAATAAACAAATGAAACTACATCAAACTAACAAGTTCTTGCACATCAACAAAATCAAAAGACGGCCTATTGAATGAGAGAAGATATTTGCCTATGATACATCTGATAAGGGATTAATATTCAAAATTTATAAAGAACTCACACAGCTCAACATCAAAAAAAAAAAAAACAAACAAACAATCCAATTGAAAAATGGGTACGAAACCTGAAGAGGACCAACGAGGACATACAGATGGCCAATAGATATATGAAAAGATGCTCAATGTCACTAATCATTGGAGAAATGTAAAGTAAAACCACAATGAGATATTACCTCACACTTGCTTGATTAGCTATCATAAATAAATCAAAAAATAGCAAGTGTTGGTGAAAATGTGGCAAAAAGATAACCCTTGTACACTGTTGGAACAGCCATTATGAAAAACATTATGGAGGTTCCTCAAAAAATTAAAAATAGAACTACCTTATGAATCAGCAATTGCACTTCTGGGTATTTGTTAAAAGAATACCAAAACACTAATTTTGAAAGATTTATTCACCCCTATGTCACTGCAGAGTTATTTACAACAGCCAAGATATAGAAGGAACCTAAATGCCCATCAATTTTTGATTAGATAAAGCAGTTGTGGTACATATATACAATGGAATATTACTCAGACATAAAAAATGAAATCTTACAATTTTCAGTAACATAGATGGACCTAGAGGGTATCATGCTGAGTGAAATAAGTCAGACAGATAAAATACAAATATCATATGATTTCACTTATATGCAGAATCTAAGGAAGAAAAGAAGCAAACAAACAAAATGAAAACAGACTCACAGATACAGAAAACAAGCTGGTGATTTCCAGAGGAGAGGGTAGATGTGGGGCATGGTGAAGAAGGTGATGAGATTAAGAAGTACAAATTAATAGTTACAAAAGAGTCACAGGGATGTAGAGTAAAGCATGAGGAATACAAATTAAATACAAACAAACAAACAAACAAACAAAAAACATTAGGGCTTGCTACAACTAATGAGATTTTCCACCTACAGCCAGCTGTGTGCAAATGAGAGATTTAAACTCAAACTCTTCAGCCTATTTTTTTTTTTTACTTGATGAAAAACACAAAAATCACAAATTAACCACTCGTAAAAAATTGTGTTTTTTTTTTCTGGAAATGAAAAAGTATATAAATTTTCTCTAGTCATAACAAAATACAGTGAGGATCATATATGTTTAAAAGTTAGCCTTTTGTTTTTAAAGGTATAATACTAATTATTTTGATAAATATTAGGTTTAAGGCTGAGACAAATGTTTGAAGAAACTGAGGAAAGGAGAATGAGAAACAGAGTTAAAGTCACTGTGTAAGCACTGATTAGTTGGCTGTGTTTTGCTGAAATAAACGTTATGAGTCCTGTGTCAGTGATATTAGCTATAGGGTTTTCTCCCCTTGGGCTTGCCTACTTGGAATTACCACCAATGTTAAGGAAATCTCACCTCATATTTTCTTTTAAGATTGTTTCTTTGCAATAGTATGTTTTATTGTTTTTAAGCATTTCTAATGTTCTCGAAGGGCCTTGTCTGCCATTATAACAGCTCCACGTGTTCACGTCTTTATTGTGACTACATACTTTATATAGTTTTATCTTTGACTATTACTAGGCAATATTTTAGGTTATGTTATATTTTAACTTTCCTATATAAAGCAATCGTCACATAGTAGGTACCCATGACATAATTTGTAAATGAATGAAAGAGTGAGTGAATGGCAAAGGATAGAATAGACTAAACCTCTTTAAGAATAGGAATGTTTTATTTATCCATGTATCTTGTGAGTTCAGCACAGTGTTCGTTTACTGAGCACCTACTATATGATAGCAGGTGCTCAGTAAACGAATGAGAATAAGGAGGGAATTTAAGAGATTATTATGATGAAAACGCCAGCATGGTGCATTTTGAACTCAGGCAGTTCCAGCTTTTATAAAATAGTTCTGCCAGATTGTAATGTTAAATAAGTTATTTAATTTACTTGAGCTTTAGCTTATTTTCTATTAATGACAAGAATATATTTTTCATAAGGTTGTTATGAGAGTTAAATGATAATGAATGTAAAATACTTAATAGCATTATATACAGAGTGGAGTTTGTTTTTTTGAAGTTAGATGATAAAACACTATAAGACAGGAGTGCAACTGCCTCAATGGATAACTGAAAGAAAGATTGAGACTTTTAATATGACGGGTTTTAATAGAACATAGTCAATCAGAAACAGAAATAATGGGCATAATAGATGATATTAGAAGGATTCTGGCAAGAAAGCATTACATGTAGACTGCACCATAATTCCTAGATAATACCAAGACAGTTTTTAAATGATAATTCATTGGTTCTAATACTTTCTCTTCTATGACACTGCTAAAGAACTACAGAAGCAGTGTGGAAAATGTGTTTGGCTTGCTCTGCAGATATATCTGGGTAAAGATCACGTGGAGGCAACGATAGTACAGGCAGTTTTCAAAATCTATGTTAAAATATACAAATAATAGTATGGAAAATTCAGCAAGAAAGAAGCAAGACTCTTTCTTGATACAAGTCCAGAGCCCTAATGAAATGATTTAGGGATATTTCAATCCAGTTTTCATAAAGACATATATTTGCCTTGTAGCAAACATAGTGTACATAATATTTTGCATATCTTTCATTTAACATTGTCTTCTGTTATTAAAGGGTTATAATATTATTTTAATGATTATATAACATGTGTATAATATCATTTAACCATTCCTATAGCAAAGATTTTTTATTATTTTTCATGAATATAAATAATAATGCAATAAGCATCTTTGTGCATTATTTCTCTGTGGTAAATTTCTGGAATTGGATCAAAGCATTTTAACATTTTGTAACTTTTGCCAAATGTCTTTCCAAAAAGATTACCAACTTACAATATATGACAACATTTAAAGGTCCTGTGTTATTTTTCTCTCTGTAGGTGTTCAATGTCTCTAGTCATGATGGGTTGTGCTTTTGCTTATTGGTACCTTCTAAAGTATTCTGCCACTGTTTTGTGGCAGTAAATTCTTGGTGTGAATTCTATGTTTCATCTTGTTTTTCATGTCTGTTTGCAGCTCTCAGGCTAGTAATCATATTTCTCTTATTCCTTTGCCTTAAGAATATTGTTTGATCTGAACAGTATGTAATATCTGATTTATTCTACCTTAGAAACTCAGCTGGAAGGTTTACATTTTTTGCCCAAAAATATGACGATGACACTTTAAATTCTATACACTGATAGATCTTATTGATTCAAACTTATTCTAATGAAAAGATAGATAACTAGGATCAGTAGTACATTAGCAAAGATAAATATTTTTTTCCAAAAGAGAAATTAATAGGGCTACATAAGAATTCCATCTGCCACCTGGACCTAATCAGCAACTTAATTATAATGAAAATGAACCATGCTCAGGTTTTAAAAAATCATGATTTAGCACCTTACACAAAATAATGCAAGAAGAGCTAAATTTATCCATTATTTTGAGTTATAAATAGATCAGGGGTGTCTTAGAGACTGTGAGCAGAGGAAGTTGTAAGTACCTCTTCAGCCAACTTTTAGGTTGAGGGAGAAAGGCAGAGAATAAAACTTGGGAAGCCAGGATGAATAAATTTGGTAACGGATAACAGGGGTAAACGGTAAATATATAGTTTACTGTCAGGTGTTAAGGGTAAATTTAGTCATCACAAATGAATGTTGGCATGGAGTATATGTATATTGTGAGTTTTTGGTAAGCTTAAATGATGAATGACTCGTCCTTGGCAAGCCAGGATGAATGAATATAGAAACAAGGGAAGATGCAAGAGAGAAGAATAGACAATAAGAACAAGAGCATGCAAGAACAAAGACCCGAAGGAATTTTGATAATAAAAGAGCCCATTATTTCAGTTGACCTTTACCCCAATTGCATTTTGTAATGTTCTCAAGCTAATACCACTAAGATACTATATGGTTTCTAACATAGTATCAGATTTTATTTTATGTAATATAATATGGGGTTCCTTTCATAAAAAGTATTCCTAAGACAAAATGAAAGTTTCCATTTATAGACTAGTTTTAATTACGATAGCCCAGGAGCTTGTTAAATTAGCAGTTTAAAAAATAAATTTGAAAAGGATTGCTAAAATTTGACTGAATAGTCTTGTTTATTTAGAGCTTATTTTATTTTGTTCTTAATGGTTTTGCTGAGTAATTGTTTATGCTAGTTATTAATATTTGATAAAATAATACTAATTTGGAAAATGATGATTGGGGAATTAAATGACTCATCTAATAGATTGTTTAAAAACTCCATCACTGTTTTATAATAATTAAAACATCACTAATAATTATGTGTATATACATTTTGTTTCTAGATTAGGACTTCAGCTTTACTGAATAGTAATTCAGCAAAATATAAAACAAAGTGTAGTCCTAATTGAAAGGATTACATATATTTAAAAAAGGCAATGTGAGAGCAAGTAACAATCTAAAAGAGTTAGCCTCCATTTCTCCCCAAAGTCACTGGACAAACTTCAATATTTCCATGGTAGACCATGAGGATTAGAAGTTCTAAACTATAATATTAACTTGTCAAACAATCTTGGACTTTTGTTTCCTAATTTCTGAAATGTGAGAAGTAACATGTGCCATAACTACTCCATAGTATTATTATAAGCATCAAATGAATACCGGATGTAAAATCATTTTGAAAATTTTAAAGTAGTATATTTCTTCAAAGTATTATTGCTTCTAAAATCTGGCAGACTAGTACATTTGATATATTACCATGACTCAGGTTAGTGCACAAATCAATTAATGCAAAAAAGACATAATGATCCTATAAGAAATTATTTTAAAATGGTGAAAAATGAATAATTCGATATTATTATGAAAATGCCAATAGAACGACTTGTATGAGAAAAACCTATCCCATAGATGATCAGAAATACACATTTCAAAAATTCATATTCATATAATTTTGTTATATATATTCTATAAATTTTAGTATTCATGGTAAAAATGTAAATGTTTAAAATAAACACATTTTATTTTATTTTATTTTATTATTTTATTTTAGGACAGCCATGACAATTCTGTTAAGATCATTGTAACAACCACATGAAATGTACTGACATTAGCCTAACACTAACCAAATATGCATTGTATAATCTAGACTAATGATAACTTTAGCTAGACTATGACTTTTAAAAGACAAAATAGAAAGATGGTAGAGTACAAAAATTCTGTGACCACCTCAAAATTACAACTAAACTACAAGATAACCATCATTGAGAATTGCCTGAAGTCTAGCTGAACAGAAGTCCTATAACTAAGGATATACAGAAGAAGCTACTTTGAGACTGGTAGGAGGGGCAGAGCTGAGGAATGAGCCCATCCCACACCCATGTGTGGAGGTTAAAAATCAGGAAGGTTATCTTGGCAGGGGTGGCCCCTTGTGAGGAGCGAGGTGTCCCAAACCCACACTAGGCTCCCCAATCCAGGTCTCCAGTGCCAAAAAGAGAAGTCTCTATAACTTTTTAATGAAAAAAAAAAATAGCAGAGATTGTGGCTGAATGTGATAGTGGGCAACTGGAATCCAAAGCAGTTCTCTTAAAGGGCCAACATATAAAATTGCTCATTGACAGACTCACTTGTATTGGGTTCCAGTGCTGGCGAAGCAACTTGAAAGATACCAGGGACATACAGGAGGGAACTTAATTGTCTGGATTCAGGACAAAGGCTGGAGAGGCAGCTTTCTCCCAGACAGAAGTGCTGGCAGAAGCCATTGTTCCTTTGTTGAGCCCTTCAATCACCCAGCATGCATGCACAGATGGGCTCTATTTCTGAGTCTCTATCAGCCTAATGAACACAATTCACCCTGCCTTAGTGATTCTCTGAGACACCAGCCCACCCAAATTGTGGGCCCACCTAAGTCGCTTCTGGTGGCTTGTCTATATAAATTGCCTGCTTTGGCTTATACTGTGTACTTTTCTAAAACCTCTCAAAGGTTCACACACCCCAAACAAGCAGCATCTGGTTTCAGTGTGCCCCCCCCCACCTCTTGCTATGCAGCCCCAAGTCCTAGCATCAGCAGGACTCAGTTCAAAGCTTAGTCTCTCTGAGGCACCTCCAAGTCCTGCACAAGTGTCAACCCTCTGCAGTCACTTTGCAGCTCATACCATGTGGCCCTGGGCAGGGCACAGACAACGACTGACCTTAAGTTGCACAAGAGGACCTTACCCCCAAGAGACCCCAGAACCAACACACCCAGTGGCCAGCTTCCGACCACACTAGAGTATCACATAACCATCTTCACAAATAACACACCCAAAGGGCAGACTCAGGAGGTACCAGAGTCTGCTGGAGCAAATACTGGTCGGTGGGGTCAGCCCCTGCAGAGCACTTTGTATGCACCAGAAGGATAAGAGAGAGAGCAAGGAATTGAAACCTTATTTGAATAAATAATGACTGAAAACTTTCCTAACCTGGTGAAAGAAATAAACATATAAGCCTAGGAAGCGCAGAGAGTCCCAAACAAAATGAACCCCAAAAGACCCACACCAAGACCACATCACAATTAAAATGCCAAAGGTTAAAGACAAAGAGAAAACCTTAAAAGTGGCAAGAGAAAGGCAGTTAATTGCTAACAAGAGAGCTCCTATAAGTCTGTCAGCTAATTTTTTAACAGAAACTTTGCAGGCCAGGAGAGATTGTCATGAAATTTTCAAAGTGATGAAAAGCAAGGACTTACAATCAAATCTACTGTACCCAGCAAGGGTATCACATAAAATTGAAGGAGATAAAGAGATTCCCAGATCAAGAAAAAGTTAAAGAATTTTATCACCACCAAGCCAGTATTACAAGAAATGTTAAAGGAATTTCATTAAGAAGATTTTTAAAAGATCAAAAATATAAATAATAAAAGGGAAACAACTATATATCAATCAAAAATTACCTTAAATGTAAATGAATTAAATGCTGCAATCAAAAGAAATATAGTGGCTGAATAGAGAAGAAAACAAGACCTTTGCATATGCTGCCTACAAGATACTCACCCCAGATTGAACAACACACATAGACTTAAAGTAAATGTATGAAAAAAAAATATTTCAAAAAAATGAAAATTAAAAAATAAAGCTGAGGTACCAATGCTTATATCAGACAAAACTGAATTTAAAACAAAGCCTATAAGAGACAAATAAGGACCCAGTAAATACACTTCTGGGTATTTATCGGAAGAAACCCAAAACGTTTCTTCAAAGGGACATGTGCATCCACATGTTCATTGCAACATTATTTACAATACTCAAGATAAGGAGACCACCTATTTGTCCATCCATAGATGAATGGATGGAGAAGTGATACATGTTTACAATGGAGCACTGCTCAGCCCTAAAGAAGAATGAAATCTTACCATTTGCAATACCATGGATGGAACTAGAGGATATTGTGTTGAGTGGATTCAGATAAAGTCAGGTGTTGTGTGATTTAATATATATGTGTAGTATAATAAACAAGATAAATAAACAAACAAAACAGAAATAAACTCATAGATACAGCAAACATTGTAATGGTTGCCAGGTAAGAGGGGGTTTGGGGGCATGGGTGAATGGGGGAGAAGGGATTAAGAGGTACAAATTGATAGTTATAAAATAGTCCTGGGGATGTAAATTATAGCATAAGGAATATATTAAAAAAAATATTGTAACAACTCTGTATGGTGTCAGATGTGATGAAGGACAGGGCAAATCCTCCTGAATGGGCTTGCACTGAGAGAGAGGGTTTTGACTGAGTGCAAGAAAGAATTCAAGTGCACGCCAGAGTTAGAGTCAAAAGGAAAGATTTTAGAGAAGGGATAACACTCCATAGACACAGCATGGTCTCCTCTCAGAAGCAGAGAATGAGAAAGCCTAAGAGAGACTCAAAGGGACAGAGACAACAGAGGGACAGAGCAAAAGACAGTGAGAGAGTCTGAGAAAAAGACACTGAGAGGGTCCCAGAAAGTGTTCGGGAAATTCAGTTTATATATTGTTCTTAATTTCAATGAATTACAATTAAAAGACTTTGTTTACCCATTTTCCTTTGATACAGGCATACAGTGAGGAAGGATAAGAGTATGTAGTATGAAAAGGTAAAAATATGTAATATGAAAGGTCTGCTAGCAATTCCCAGCCTTTAATCCATAGATTCCCTGTGGTTTTAGACATAGGGAATAAATAATTTTATTTTGCGTCAGACATGACTTAAAGACTCAGTTTTCCTGTTTTCCATTCATGGTATGGATAAATGGTTTGTTAGCAATCCCAGCAAAATTCTTCCTTTGTTCTTCAAGTTTTCTCATGATCTGACCATAGGTCTGATCAGCATATTGCAGTTTCTGAATATAGCTTGATTTAACTTTAGGTCCCTTGCCCTCTCCCTATACTAGATGTGTGCTAGATATATCAGGGCGCTCAGTTTATAAGTTAGATGAATGTCTAAGCACTATATTGTACACTTGAAACTAATATAATATTATACATCAACTATAATTGAAAAATAAATAAATTATTTTATAAAGAAAAAGTCTTTGGAATGAGGTAACTAAAGTGTCTAATCTACATGGGTACTTCATAATATCTTCCATAAAAAATAAAATAAAAAAGAATAGTGCATGATTATTACCTTTGGTAAAAAAAAAAAAAAAAAAAAAAAAAGATTGCTCTACTTTTAGTTTCAGTAGGTTGAAACCATTTAACTTCAAGGTAAAGTTTTTAAAATTAAAAAAGGCTATTGCACACTTATTTCTGAATATTTAATTGGTGCACAGAGAACTGGCATAATTTCAAGCTGTTAATCACAGATTTTTAAATGCGTATTACCTAATGGATATGTAAAATTATGCTTATTTTGTCTTAGATAAATGCCTAATTAAAAATCCTTTGAGGAGAAAAAATCTTTACATCATTAAAGAAAAAAGAACATTATGTGAAACAGTATGTAACTTTAGAGAGCGAAATTAGGATTCTTTTTCACAATAGAGTACTTTTCTGAATCTTTCATATCTGAAGTTTTCAGAACAGGTAAGACTTTTAGGTGTTTAAAATGATTCTTATGTAACATACAGGATACCACAGCTGATTCTCATAGACGAATTTTGTTTATTCAAATTTAAATATGAGCATACTAAAGCATGAGGCAATTAATTTTTTTTTTCTCAAACAGCGATTTGCTACATTCTCACATTCTCAGTAGAAATCATAAGAATGAGGCAAACTTCAGGATACTCTGGGACTTTAATTAATTTAAATAAAATGCGTAATAGTACTTCTATTTAAAGTTACACTATATTTTCAAATCTTAATTGAGATATGCAAAAATAAACAGAAAAAAATAAGGGTACTACAGAGTTTAAATTTGACACTGTTTAAGTGAGCTTAAAGTGAAGATACCTATAATCACTTCTTGAATGGCATAGACAAGAATTTTGTTTTTTAATTTAGTACATCTGTTCTATATCCTAGTAGTCCCTACAAGCTCAGATTTTAATAATATAAAACATTCAATTCCATCAAAGTTACCAAAGATTTGCTAGATTTGCCTTAGTAGAAATACACAAATCTGGTTTTAAAACAGATAAATTAGGGGTGGTTATTTATATTGTAAAAAGAATTGCTCTGCTACAAAATATTCACAACAGCTTTAAAATAATCCCATTTCCTTGCTTATTGCATTTAAATGTTTTATATTGGATAAAATTCACTTACATACAATAATTAGGTAGACATTTATGGGGAAAAGCAAGATACCCATGCACTTACTTGGGCTATAAAAGCTATGAAGGACAATCACATGTAGATATTCCATCTCCTCTGTAAAGATATTTAACTATTTTTAAGTTTGTAAATTCATTGCACTGAACTTAATTTAAATAGTAGTCTGCTACCAGATGACTGCTGAAACACTATTAGTGTCTCTAAAATAACATTAAAAGCCAAATCACTCAAAGTCCTGGCAACTCCAAGATTCACACTGGTGGCAGCTGACTTCAGTTTCTGGTGTGGCCTTTTGAGGCAACTATAAGCATAGCATCTGTGGATTGCTTGCTGAATCTTAACAGGCGGCCCCAGAGGGGCACAGGCTGGGGCTAAACTTGGCCTACAGTTACCCTACTCAGGACTGTGCGATCAGACACCTACTACACAAAGCCATGCTAATAAGACCAGGAGACTTAGGAGCTTTGTTTAGTACTTAGAAACACAGAAAGGCAGACAAAGAAGCAGAGACCATATGAGAGAACAGAACAGAGATCCAGAAATGATGGAGTTGAGCAATCTAACAGATTCAGAGTTTAAAACACTGGTTATAAAGATGCTCAATGAACTTAGGGGAAGCGTAGATGAACTCAGTGAGAACTTTAACAAAGAGATAAAAAACATAAAAATGGAATGGAAATTATGAAAGAGAACCCCATCATGAGAGAAGAGTATATTAGAGAGAATATACAGAGTGGATAAACAAGAGATTGAACCACCAATATAGAGGATGGGGAAGCCAAAGACACTCAGTCAGAACAGCAAGAAAAAAAGAAGCCAAGACTATAATAATAATTGAAGGGTCAATGGGACACAATTAAATGTAAAAAACTTCTCTAACCTGACAAAGGAAATAGACATAGAGGTCTGGGAAAGAAGCTCAGAGAGCCCCAAACAAGAGGAACCCAAAGAGGCCCACACCAAAACATCATAATTAAAATGCCAAAGATTAAAGACAAAGAGAGAATCTTAAAAGCAGCAAGTGAAAAGCAATTCGTTACCTACAATGGAGCTCCATAAGACTGTTAGCTGATTTCTCAACAGAACTATGCAGGTCAGAAGGACTTGGCACAAAATATTTAAAGTGATAAGAACTCGGGCTCTACAACCAAGAATATTTTATCCAGCAAAGCTATCATTTAGAGTAGAAGGACAGATAAAGAGCTTCCCAGACAAAAATAAGCTAAAGGAATTTATCAACACCAAGCCAGTATTCAGGAAATGTTGGAGGAACTTTTATATGAAGAAAAAACATGTATCAAAAGAGGAATAAAAAATGCTAATAACTACATTCCTATCAACAAGTACTTCAAATGGAAAATAATTAAGTGCTCCAACCAAAATATAAAATTGCTGAATAGATTAAATAAATAAATAAATAAATAAGTAGACCCCTACATAGGCTGCCTACAAGAGACTCACTTCATATTAAAAGACACACATTGACTGAAAGGAAAGAGATGGGAAAAGATATTGCCTTGATGGACATAGAGTATTGTGCTGAATGAAATAAGTCAGATAGAAAAAGATAAATATCACATGATTCCACATACATGTGGAATCTATAGAACAAAATAAACAACAACAAAAGTGGAAATAAACTCATAGATACAGATAATATTTTGAGGGCTACTAGATGGGAGGGGGTTAGAGAGAATGGTGAAAAAAGGCAAAAGGATCAAGTAGTACAAATGGATAGTTACAAAATAGACATGGAGATTTAAAGTGTAACGTAAGGAAAATAGTTAATATTGTAATAAATATGTAAGGAGGAAGAGGGGTACTAAGTTTAGTGGGGTGATCACTCTGTGAGTTATATAGATCTCTAATCACTATGATGTACAACTGAATCTAATATATTATTATATGCCAACTAAAATAGAAAAAAAATCTCATTGTACAATGTAAACACAAGCAACTAATTGTCTATTATATTTCAATAAAGCCGGGAAAGAAAATATAAAAGTCAATATATAATACACATTCACAAAAGTTCCTAAATCATGTGTACAGATCAATTAATAGTCACATTGTGAGCCCACTTACTTTACTATCCAGATTAAGAAATAGAACATTATCAGAATTCAATGCCCCCATACTCTCTTCCACTCATTATCCATTCTCCTATAAGAATTTAAAGTATCACTCATTTCTTTAAATAAGATCTGCGTTTCTTTAAAGGAAACACAATTTCAACAGTTTTGCATTGCACTTTATAAACCACTAATGAAAGTTGGAAAATAATTTGCTATTGATTTACAAGACCCTAAGTTACCCATTCTGTGGTTGTTTCTTGGAGTAGGAAGGTGAAATAAGAGATTCTTTCTATGCTAACAAACTTTATTACTTCTGGATACCAAGCTACCAGACGTCTCACCTTTCAAGCTTTGCCTATCACTCTTAGGGACAAAGTGCCAACTAAGTTTACATACTAACTCAAAATTGTTTTCTAGTTTGGGCGACACGCAAAAGGAAAAGAAAGGCATACGTAACCATTCAATTTCCTTATAATATGTTTCACTCATAATTTCTCTTGGAGAAGAGACAGCACTAAATTGGTAAGGTGAGGACAGTTCTAAATAATGATACAAGTGAATTTCACGCCTCAAATATTAACAGTCAATATTGTCTTTTATAACTTAGAACTCATTACCCTCTGTATTCAGGGAAACTGTGTGACCAAAAAAATGTTGAGGGAATTAACAGGAAAAAAAGTCAGACACATTAATTGCAACCCACAACTGACATTGCAGCTAAAGTGAAAGGCTTCCTAGAACAATTCTACATAGAAAGTGCTGTGCCATTGGCTATTGTTTTATTCTCAGTATTCCTGTCATGTTCTCAATACAGCTCTGACTAGTAGTTTTTGAGAAAAATGCCAACTTCCTGCTTTCCTCCTTGTATGACATGTATACTGGACACTCAGCAGATGCTCACTGAATTATGTAGCCTCTCTCAGAAATGTTGAAGACTCCAGAGTGCTATTAACAATAATCTATAGAGGCTCTTGTTTCAACTAGACAAAATGTAAAATTATAGTGCTATGCTGGTTCCATTTTACTTAAAAGTTCATCATCTTTGACATTATAAACATCTATTTTCCTGAACTTTATAACTCAACCAATGGAATTTGCCTTGCAGTCAATAAGGTAGGTGAGAAAATATCAATCTTTCAAGAGTTTTTAAAGCTGATAGATACTAAAAATACATATATTTTACTATTATGCTAGAGTAAAAGATTGTGTGTGTGTGTGTGTGTGTGTGTGTGTGTGTGTGTGTGTGTGTGTGTGTGTAGAGAGAGAGAGGGATGTGAGTTTTCATCTAATAGGACTTGCTTTGAAGAAAACACTGAGTATTAAAAAAATTAAGAAGCAAAGTAGAAAAGGTAGAGAAAAAGTATAATCTAAGTTTGAATTATAGCTTTATAATCATTATCATGTTTCTTTGCTTGACTTTTACTTAACTTCTCATTTCTGGCTACAGATAATCTAATTATGATTGGTATATTTCCAAATTATATATTGTTATTTAGGTTAGTAAAAGAGAGAAATAGATTCTAATTTGACTATATTCTGAATGATAATGAATTTCCTGCAAGATCTACAAAATAGTTTGTTTCCTCTTAGTTTATGTGGTCATAATCTTTTTATTTATTTTTGTTTGAATAGATTCTGTGGGTCGAAAAACAAATCATGAGCTACACAAGTTTTTAAAGATTTTTTACTTTTGATTGCTGCTTATTAATTAAGGTTTCTACTGCAGAGTGTCTCAGAAATCAAGAATAATTGCTGTTAATTAGGATGACACTTTTGTGAAAGCTACTTGCTAGGCACTTTATATTTTAATCATCACAATAACCCTTCAAGCTTGGCAATTTTTTATTCTTATTTTATGTAAAAAGAACCAAGGCTTAGAGAAATTAAGGACTACACAGCAGACAAGTGTATGAGTGGGGATTAGAATCAGATTAACTGTTGCTACATAATTTTCTTCCAGCATTTCTGGTTAACACTGTGCTTAATGGAATGGAAAAGAACAGAACGGAATGGAACAAATGATCCCATGATCCCATCAAAATTACAACTAAGTTATAGAACAATCAACATGTAGAACCATTTGAACAGTTGAACAGAAGTCCTGTAATGACTGATATAAAGAAACCACCTCGAGCCTGGTAGGAGGGGTGGAGACATTAAATGAGCTGACCTCACACTAATGTTTGCTGTGGTTGTGGTCAATCCACACAAACAGTAAGCCATAGGGTCAATCCTACCCACTCACACCATAACAGTAATCAAAACACATTTACAAATGGAGGGCACACACAATCCACACAAAGGACACTCCTGGAGCATCCCACTCAAATGACCAAGGAAAATGTGCCACTGGGCCCCACAGGGCACCTAATACATAAAGTTACCCTGATAAGACTAGGGCAGTAGCAATAAAATGTAGATTTTAAAACAATGGCTATAGTAAGAGGTAAGGAAGAACATTTCGAATGATAAAGGAATCAATCCAAAAACAAAATATAACCCTTGTAAATATTTGTGCACCCAACATAGGAGCCAGTAAATACATAAACAAATATTAACCGACATCAAGGGAGAGATTTACAGTAACACAGTTATAGTAGGGTAATTTAACCCCTCACCGACACTAAGGGATAGATCTTCCACACAGAAAATCAACAAGCAAAGAGTGGCCTTAAATGACACATTAGACAAGATATATTTAATTGATAATTTTAGAGCATTTAACTGCCCCCCCCAAAAAAATGAGAGAATATACATTCTTTTCAAGTATACATGGAACATTTTTCAAGACAATTCACATGTTAGGCCACAAAACAAGTCTTAATAAATTTAAGAAGATTGAAATCATATCAAGTGTATTCTCTGACCACAAAGATATGAAACAAGAAATCAATAACAAAACAAAACAAAACCCTGAAAAACAAACACACAGAGGCTAAGTAACATGATACTAAACAATGAATAGGTTAATAACGAAACCAAGGACGAAATTAAAAGATACCTAGAGACAAATGAAAATGAAAACACAATGACCCCAAATCCGTAGGACAGAGTGAAAGCCGTCCTAAGCAGACAATTTATAGCAATATAGGCATTATTAAAAAAACAACAACAACAACAACAAGAAAAATCTCAAATAAACAATGCAACCTTACACTTAAAGGAAGAAGAAAATGAACAACAAACAAAACAAGAAGTTAATAGAAGGATGGAAATAAATAAAGATTAGAGAGAAAGTAAATGAAACAGAGTTTAAAATACAATACAAAAATTCAATATAACCAAGAGCTGCTTTTTTGAGAAGATAAACAAAACTGACAAAACTTTAACCAGAATCATCAAGACAAATAGAAAGAGAACTAAATAAATATAATCATGAATGAAAGAAGAGAGATACCAACTGACACCACAGAAAAACAAAGGATTGTAGGAAAATACTACAGTTATATGCCAACACATTAAACAATCTGGAAGAAATGGATAAATTCCTAGAAACATACAATTTTCCAAAATTAAATCTAGAAGAAACAGACAATCTGAACAGATCGATTTCAAGAAACACACAATCTCTGAAGACAGAATTAAGAAAAACAAAATATGTAAATCATTTAATGACAACTAACAAAAAAGTCATGGACTAAATGGCTTCACAGGTGAATTTTACCAAAATATTCAAAGAAGAATTAACACCTATTCTCAAATTATTCCAAAATTTTAAGAGGATGGAAGTCTCTCAACCTCAGTTGATGAAGCAACCATTACTCTGATTCCAAAGAAAGACAAAGGCATTATAAAAAGAGATACAAGTTTGGTTCAATATCTACAAGTCAATTAATGTGATCCATTACACAAACAAAATAAAAAATAAAATTTATATGATTATATCTATAGATATAAAATAAGCATTTAACAAAATCCAACATCTTTTTAGGATAAAAACTCTCAGCAAATGGGGATAGAGGGAACATACCTCAACATAATAAAGGCCATATATGACAAACCCACAGCTAACATTATGATCAATGGGGAAAAGCTTAAAGCATTTTCCTTAAGATCAGAAAGAAGACAAAAGTCTCCACTTTTACCACTTTTAACCATTATTGGAAGTCCTAGCTACAGCAATCAGACAAGAAAAAGAAATAAAAGGCATCCAAATAGGAAAGGAAGAAATAAAACTGTCATTATTTGCAGATGACATGATATTATACATAAAGAACCCAAAAAATTTCATGAGAAACTAGAACTGACAAATGATTCAATAAAGTAGCAGAATACAAAATAAATATTCAGAAATCAGTTGCATTTCTATATGCCAATAATGAATTATCAGAAAGCAATGTTTAGAAAATCTAATTTACTATTGTATCAAAAAATTACCTAAGAATAAATTTAACCAAGGAGGTAAAAGAGAACTTTTCTTGGAAAATTATAAGCATCGAAGAAAGAAATTGAAGATACAAATAAATGGAAGCATGTACCATGCTTATGGATAAAAAGATTAACATCGTTAAAATTTCCAATCTATAGATTCAATGCAATTCTTATCAAAATACCAATGGCATTTTTTACAGAACTAGAATGAACTATTCTAAAGTTTATATACAACAACAAAAGATGTCAAATAGCCACAGAAATCTTAATGACAACAAAGTTAGAGGTATCACAGTACCTTATATCAAACTATATTTCATGGCTACAGTAATAAAAACATCATGCTACTATCATAGATACGGACACATAGATCAATGGAACAGAATAGAGGGCCCAGAAATAAACCCTTGCCTATGTGGTCATCTAATCTATGACAAAGGAGACAAGAAAATACAATATGCTAAAGACAGTCTCTCCTATAAATGATGTTGGGAAAACTAGCAAGATATTTGCGAAAAAAAAGAAGAAAAAAACTAACCATCTTCTTATACCACATACAAGAACATATTCAAAATAAATTAAGGATTTAAATGTAAGACCAAAAACTATAAAACTCCTAGAAGGATTTAAATGTAAGACCAAAAACTATAAAACTCCTAGAAGAAGTAAACAGTAACTCTCTGGCATTGCTCATAGTAATACTTTTTCTGATATATCTCCTTGGACAAGGGAAACAAAAGAAAAAAATAAACAAATGAGACTACATCAAACTAAAAAGTATTTGCACCTCAAAGGAAGCCATCAACAAAACGAAAAGACAATTTATTTAATGAAAGAAGGTATTCCCTAATGATATAGCCAATAAGGGATTAATATTCAAAATTTATAAAGAACTCAAAATTTAACACCAAAAATATAACAATCCAATTAAAAAATGAATAGACATTTTTCCAAAGAGGAAAGACATGGTCAATAAACATATGAAAAGATGCTTAACCTCACAGCTCATCAGAGAAATGCAAATTGAACCACAATATATTACTTCACACCTGTCAGAATGGATCTTATAAATAATTCAATAAACAAAAAAATTGGCAATGATGTACACTGTTGGTGGTATCTTAAACTGGTGCAGCCACTATGCACAACAGTATGGAGTTTCCCGAAAATATTAAAAATAGAACTACTTTATGACCCACCAATTTTACTTGTGGGTATTTATCTGAAGAAATCCAAAACATTAATTCAAAAAGAAATATGCACCCTTATGTTCATTGCAGCATTATGTACAATAGTCAAGATATGGAAACAAGATAAGTGCCCATCAACAGACGATTGGATACAGAAGATTGTTACATATATGCAATGGAATATTACTTAGCCATAAAAAATAATGAAATCTTACCATTTATAACAATGTGAATAAACCTGAAAGATATTATGCTAAGTAAAATAAGTCAATCAAAGAAAGAAAAGTGCCATATGATTTCATTTATATGTGGAATCTAAACAACAAAATAAAAAAAAAAACAAACAATACACAAATAGATTCAGATGCAGAGAACAATCTGATATTTTCCAGTTAGGAAAGGATTTGGGGTGCTGGGTGAAAAAAGTGAAAGGAGTAAAAAGTATAAATTCATAGTTCCAATTCAGTCAGGGGAATGTAAAGTACAGTATATGGATTATAGTCAATAATATTGTAATAACTATGTATACTGCCAGATTAGTACTAGACAAATCAGTGGAGATCACTTAGCAAATTTTATAAATGTATAATCACTATGCTCTACATCTAAAATTAATATAAAGTAATATTGAACTGCATTTTAAGAATTAATAAAGGGTGAGAGATGAAGGGAAATTCGTTCAAATTTTTAGTTATAAAATAAATAAGTCATTGAGATGTAATATACAGCATAGGGAATATAGTCAATATTACTGTAATAACATTGTACAACATCAGATGGTTACTAGACCTTTCATGGTTATCACTTCTTTAGGTATACAAATGTTAAATAAATATGGTGACCCTTGAAGCTAATGTAATATTGTATGTTAACTATATTTTAATAAACATTTTTTCTGAAAGGAAAAAAAGAATTTTCTAAATGATAATTTGGAATCTAAATTCAATTCCCTTTGGAAGGAAGGATTACAGTGTTTGGTAAATACCTACTCTGTGCCAAGCAACTTTAAATATAATATTAAATGTAATCCTCAGGAATAGTAGCAAATTAGAGAGTATTATTTGCAATTCCCAGATAAATTTAGGCCCAGGAAGATTAACTGGGCTCATCAAATAAATTGCCTGAGGCAACTTGTAGAGGTCTCACTGTAAAACCAATGCTTTTTTCACTATAAGCGAAACTTGCATTTCGTTTCAATTTTTTTAATTTTTTTTTACTAAATTAATATATTATTACTAGGCTTTACTTTTTAAATTCTTTTAAAATATATTTTTTTATTTTTCAATTACAATTGACATGTAATATTATATTAGCTTTACTTGCACAACATAGTAATTAGACATAACATAAGAGGTGGATGCCCTGATAAATCTAGTACCCACCTGACACCATACATAGTTATTACAATTTTATTGATTATATTTCTTATGCTATATTTTATATACCTATGACTATTTTGTAACTACTAATTTGTATTTCTTAATCCCTTTTCCTTTTTCACTCACCGCCCAACCCGTTTTCATCTGGCAATCATCAAAATGTTCTGTTCTCTGTATCTATGAGTTTGTTTCTGTTTTGTTTGTTTGTTTGTTTTGTTCTTTCTCTGCCTTACTCATTTTACTCAGCATAGTACCTTCCAGATCTATCCATGTTGTTGCAGATGGCAATATTTCATTCTTTGTTACTGCTGAGTAATATTCCATTGTATATAAGTACCAATTCTTCATCTATTCATCTATTGATAGATACTTAGAATGCCTTCATTATCTTAGCTATTGTAAATAATGTTGCAGTGGAAATATGAATGTACACATCACTTTGAAGTTGTGTTTTGGGTTTCTTCGGATAAATACCCAGAAATGGGATAATTGGTTCCTGCTTTGTCTTTTGTTATAGTCTTTCTTTTAAAGTCTATTTTGTCTGGTATAAATATTGCTATCCTAACTTTCTTTTTCCTTTTTTGTTTCCATTTTCATGAACTATCTTTTTCCATCCCTTTCCTTTCAGTCTGTGTATCTTTTTCATCTGAAGTGAGTCTCTTGTAGGCAGCATATGTAAGGGTCTTGTTTTCTTATTCATTCAGCTACTTCATTTTTTGATTGAAGCATTTAATCTATTTACATTTAAAGTAATTTTTGATAGATCTGTAGTTGTCATTCTATTATTAATATTTTTAATTTTTAAAATCTTCTTAAAGAAGTCCCTTTAACTTTTCTTGTAAACTTGTTTGTTGGTGATGATCTTCTTTAACTTTTTCTTATCTGGGAAGCTTCTTATCTGTTCTTTGATTCTCAATGATAGCTCTGCTAGGTAGAGTAATCTTAGTTGTAGATTTTATCTCACATTATATCCCACATTTTATCACTGAATATTTAGTGCTAATTTTTTCTGGCCTGCAAAGTTTTGTTGAGAAATCAGCTGACAGTTCTAGTGGAGCTCCTTTGCAACTAACTGACTGCTTTTTTCTTGCCGCTTTTAAGCATTGTTTGTTCAGCCTTTGGCATTTTAATTATGATGTGTTTTGGTGTGAGCTTCTTTTATGTCTATTTCCTTTGCCTGGTTAGGACAGGTTTTTTTTTTTTTTTTTGTCATTACTTATTCAAGCATGTTTTCAATCCCTTGTTGTCTCTCTTCTTCTGGTACTCCTGTGATGCAAATGTTGGTATGCTCGATATTGTCCCAGAGGCCCCTTAGACTATCCTCAAATTTTTGGATCCTTTTTTTCTTTTTATTATTCTGATTGGATGTTTTATGCTATCTTATCGTTTGAATCAGATTCAATCCTCTGCTTCATCTAACCTATTGTTGATTCCCTCTATAGCATTTTTCATTTTAGTTATTGTATTCTTCATTTATAACTAGTTCTTTTTTCTGTTTTATATCTCCATTTTTATGTTTCATAACTTCCCTGGCACTGAAGGTTAGGGTGAGTGAATTTGTCAGTAAGTCCATATGTGGGATCTCTAAAAGGAGCACTTGGGAAAACAGTTACTCTGTGTCTTACTCAGCCACAACTTCCTCTGGTTTTCACAGCCAGCGTTATGGGAATTTCTCTTTCTGGCACTGAAAATTTGGCCTGGGGAGCCTGGTGTGGAGCTGGGACCCCTCATTCCTCAGGGGGGACCTCCCCAGCTGATAAATCTCTCTTGATTTTTAACCACCAGAGGTGGGTTTGGGACTTGCCAGTTCTGTATCTCTGCCCTTCCTAACAATCTCGAGGTGGCTTCTTCTGTGTGCCATTAGCTGTAGGACTTCTGTTCAACTAGACTTCAGGCAATTCTTAATGGTGGTTGTTCTTCATTTAGTTGTAAATGTGATGTGATCATGAAAGGAGACAAGCACAACATTTACCTACTTTGCTATTTTGACTGAAACTCTGGACTTTCATTTTTAAATGTAATGCTCTAATCATAAAAAAGAGTGATTACAGGATGATTCAGTCACATATTAACATTACCATTCACTTTATGAATATTTATAAACACATACTCTATATATCAAACACTGTGCTAGGCAATAAATTATTTCTAGGATACTTGTTGATTGATTATTTACAGTTTTGTTTTTGTACTTTCTTATGCTTTTCCCATTCTATTTTTAGCTTCCCTTTCAGCTATGCATAAACCAGTGTTTCACAATGAACAATTAATGGGTCAGTTATTTTTTTAAAATGCTTTGTGGGACAAAGTGTTTAATAGTCAAATAAGTTTTGAGAAATGCTTCATGATATACTACAATCTTAGAGATTAACAATGAATGTTAGTATTTTAAAAGCTTTGAAAAATCTTGCAAGAATGGGATCTCTTTAAAACAAAGAATAATCCTGCAGAACTATTTTTTTGCATGTAATGCCTATTAGCATCCTATGAAATTAGTGATCATGGCAGCGTGCTTTAAGAAATACTGGCCGAGCTCATTAAATGATACTTCTTACCCCAAAATAAAACTGCCTGCCTAACCCTTTGTACAGTCACATGTAACTAATTTTTAATAATTATTCATATATTGTAATGTCATCACTTCATAATGCCAACTGAG
>NW_006438077.1:428175-438560 GCF_000325575.1 Pteropus alecto | reverse complement strand
TGATGTTGATCACTTTTTCATATACCTTTTGGTCATTTGCATGTATGCTTTAGCAAAATGTCTATTCAAATACTTTGCCCATTTTTAAACCAGGTTGTTGTTGTTGTTGTTGTTGTTATTATTATTGTTATTATTTTGCTATTGAATTATATGAGCTCTTTATTTACTAATCATCAGGGAATACAAATCAAAACAATTGGATATCACCTCACACCTACAAGAATGGCTACTATGAAAAATAAAAGAGATAATAATTGTTGGTGAGGATATGGAGAAAAGGAAATCCTTGTGCACTATTTGTGAGAATGTAAATTGGTATAGCCATTACGACAAATGAAACAGAATTTCCTCAAAAAACAAAAATAAAACTCCCGTAAGGTCCAGCCATCCTACTTTCATGTACATATCCAGAGGAAATGAAATCAATATCTCAAAGAAATACCTGTATCCCCATGTTCATTGCAGCATTATTCACAATAGCCAAGACATAGTAACAAACTAAGTGTCCACTATTGGATGAATGGATAAAGATTATATATATATTATATATATAATCGCATTTTCTTTATATGTAATGGAATATTATTGATTCGAAACAAATAAGGTAATCTTGCTATTTGTGACAATGTGTTTGAACCTGGAAGATATGCTAAGTGAAACAAGCCAGACAGAGAATGTCCAATACTGTTATGATCTCACTAATATGTGGAATCTAAAAATGTTTAACTCATAGAAGTAAAGAGCACAATGGTTGTTTGCCAGTGGCTAAGTGTTGAAGGAAATGGACAGATGTAGGTGAAAAGGTACAAATTTTCAATTAGAAGATAATAAGTTTTACAAATCTAACGTACAATATGGTAACTTATTTGATTATACCATATTTTATACTTGAAATTTGCTAAGATCATAGATCTTAAGTGTTCTCATCACAACAAAAATGTAACTATGGGAGGTGATGGCTGTGTTAATTAGCTTGATTTTGGTAATAATTTTACAAAGTACATGTATGTTAATCATCATAGTGTACACTCTGAATATATACAATTTTATGTGTCAATTATATCTCGATAAAGCAGAGAAATATAAAATCAACTTACTAAATCACATTAAAATTTTACTAAATATAGTTATTATTACAAAATAATAAACAATAGTGATTCTTCAGAAACAAACAGAAAAGTTATTTATATCTAATTGTTTTCATAAATTTTATGAAAAAGATGCTTAAGACAATTGTATTCCTTCTTCAGCAATTCAAATCAATACATTTGATACTTATCTTAATTCATACTTACAAAAATGAATTCATACAAGAAGCTTAGTGATGTTATTTTTTCAATATTTAGGTGAAACACTTTCTACAAACTTTCTTTTACACTGGTTAGAGAAAATTAGCCTAATTGATTAGATGAAATAAAATAAGTAACTCATATCTAATTATATAACAAAATCTAAATTATTTTTACACAATAACAACATAATCAGCTAATTCAGTGTTCTTGAGTGGTGGATAGGAAATGTGAGTCACTACCAAGTTGCTTGCTACCAGGCTGACATAGCTAAATCTTCTTACTTTTACTTATTTGTTTTATTTATTTTAATATTTTTATAGTTTTTAAAATTTTTTTTGTTATAAAATAAAACATAAATACAGAAAACTATGTAAACCAAATGTTTAATAAATTACGATAAGGTGAACACCACTATTATGGACTGAAGGTTTAGATCTCCCCTGAAATGCATATGTTGAAACCCTGATCCCCAATATTTGGAGGTGGGCCTTTTGGAGGTGATAGGTAACTTTTAAAATGACCATATTAGCCTAATAGAATCAATGTAAGTAAAATCAATGTCTGTGGAATATTAATGAGGAACATAAGGAAATAAAACACAAGAAATATAGAGTTGCAGTCAAGATGATGAAGAAGAAACATGTGCTTTCTTCCTCTTCCAACCAGATCAAATTAAAACTAAACTACAGATAACCACCATTGGGAATAACCTGAAGTCTAGCTGAATAGAAGTCTTACAACTAGGAACACACAGAAAAAGACACCTCGAGGCTGGTAGAAGGGGTGGAGATGTCAAATGGGCTGGTCCCACACCCACGTATGGTGGCTAAGATCAAGAGCATATCTTGGCTGCGGGGCTCCCTCTGGAAGAGTGAGGCATCCAGGCCCCACATCAGGCTCTCCGGCCCAGGATTCCAGGGCCTGGAAGAGAAGTCGTCACAACTTATGTCTGCGATACTAGCAGAGATTGTGGTTAAGATGGAGGGCTGCAGGAGTTGTAGACTCTCCACTTAAGGGGCACATGCATGAATTTACCTACTGATGGACTCACTTGCTATGAGCTTCAACTCTGGGGCAGTAGCTTGAAAGGTACCAGAGACATATGGGGAGGAAGCGAGTTATCTGGCTTCAGGTTGAGGGCTGAAGGAGCAGTTTTCTTCCAAGCAAAAGTGCTGGGAGAGGGTATTTTTCCTTTATTAAGCCCTCCCATGCTTGGCTTGCAGACCCAGGCTGCCACCATATCTGAGATTCCATCAACCTGACTGGTGACGGTTGCCCCACCCTGGTAATTCCCTCTCAACGTGCGGGCCTACACAAGACATTCCAGTGGATGTTTCATACAAATAGTCTGTCTTGGCTCATACTGTGGAATTTCCTAAAATCTCTCAGAGGGTCACAAAACCTAAACAAGCAGCATCTGACCTCAGTATGTCCCGCACCACTTGCCGAGCTGTCCCAAAACCTACACTAGCGACAGCTGGTATTAATTTGTGGTTTGGCCTCTTGAGGAACTTACAAGCCCATCACGAGTTGTGGCTATCTGCAGATTGCTTGGTGGCTCATGCCAGGTGGCCCTAGGTGGGGCACAGCTGAACTTTGCCTGTGGCACGGCCCTCCCAAGAGAAATTGGCCTGCATGCCTGGTGGTGGCTGGCTTTGGTCTGAGCCAGAGCACTACCTAGGGTAACATCTGAAAATGACATACCCAAAGGACAGACAGAGCAGGCATCAGAGCCCTGCTAAAATGAATCCTGTTCTGTAGGGTCAGCAGTTGCACAACAGCTCCTCCCCTAGTCATGGCCAGTCATCACAGCCAATCATCCAGAGGGTCAATTCTTTCATATGACAAGCAAAGAGAAACCAAGAATCAACTATAACATAAAGAAACACACAACCCATACAAGGGATATGTGTGGAGCACTGGTTTAGGTGACCAGGGCAGTCTAAGCCACTAGGACCCACAGCAAACCTACTATGTAAGTCCACTCTATTAAGACCAGGAAACACAGCAGCCCTACCTAATATGTAGAAACAAATATGAGTAGGCAGCCAAAATGGGAAGACAAAGAAACATGTCCCAAATGAAAGCACAGAACGAAGCTCCATAAAAACAACGCAACAAAATGGAGAGAAGCAGTCTCCCAGAGGCAGAGTTCAAAAACACTTGTTTTAAGGATGCTCAATGAATGTAGGGGGAGAGTTATAAACTCTTAGATAAGTGGAGGACTGAATAGGTGATTTAGAGGATAAGGTAGCAGAAAACACTGAATCAGAGCAGCAATACAAAATAAAATTTAAAAAATTAATATAGTTTCAGGGGTCTCTGGGACAACATCAAGCATAACTACATTTACATCATAGAGGTGCCAGAAGAAGAAGAGAGAGAGCAAGGAGTTGAACACTTATTTGAAGAAATAATTACATTAAACTTCCCTAACCTGGTGAAGGAAATAAACATACAAGCCCAGGAAGCTCAGAGAATCCCAAACAAGATGAACCCAAAGAGGCCCACACCAAGACACAACAAAATTAAAATGCCAAAAGTTAAGGACAAAGGAAGACTCTTAAAAGTAGCAAGAGAAAAGCAGTTAGTTACCTACAGGAGAGCTACCACAAGACTGTCAGCTGATTTCTCAAGAGAAACTTTGCAGACCAGAAGGGATTGCTAGGAAATATTCCAAGAGAATAAAAGCAAGGACCTAAAACCAAGATGACTATACCCAGCAAAGCTATCATTTAGATCTTCCCAGTCAGGAAAAAGCTACAGGAATTTCATCAACACCAAATCAGTGTTATGAGAATAGTTAAAGGGACTTTTTGTTGTTGTTGTTCATCTCCCATGGTTAGATTTATTTCAGTCACCACATGTTTGAACTCATTTCCTCCATCTACCTCCCCCATTCCCTCTCCCAACACCATTTAGTAACCACTACTCTACTGTCCATGTCCATGAGTCTCTGTTTGATTGTCCTGTTTGTTGCTTTTAGGTTTATATCCCACATATAAGTCATAACGTAGTTTTCAACTTTTTCTGTCTGGCTTATATTGCTTAGCATGATTATCTCAAAGTCTATCTATGTTGTCACAAGTGGCAGTATTTCATCTCTTCTTATGGCTGAGTAATATTCCATTGTATATCTGTACCACAGCTTCTAGAATTTCTTCTAGAAATTCCCTGGGAGATTTGATGTGCAGCCAAGGATGGGATCCATAGCACTAATCTAAATGGCTTCCTTTAACATTGCTAATATTGGAGCTTAAATTATTTAATTAACTCAACATCTTGTACACAGGCAAGCAGGCTAAAAACAAAACATCTGGAATGCTATTTTTCATCTCCTATTTGCCTTCAACAAGTATTTTAGGGTATGTCTTTAGTAGTGCAAACATGATAAAAACATGAAGTTATTTAATACTAATAATTAAATGCTTAGAACAGCAGTAACAGCTTACAAGGCCAGCAAAGAGGAGATCCTTGTTAGTGGACTATTGAGTATTCTAGTTTTACTATTGCCATGTGCATCACCCCCTTTTCATTGTCATTAGCCTTGGCATTACTCAAGAGAAAGGTGAAGTGACCAGTGGAACCGTGGTTTTTGATCAAATTTATATCAAATACTTTTTTTCTTAAATTTCATTTTCAAAGTTTCATTTGTTATGTAACATAAAATGTTACAGATATGGAGGTTAAGACATGGATATATTTAGGGTGAGAGGGGCATTATTCTGCCTACCACATCAAAAGACTACCTCTTCCAGTTCCCTCTGGAATGTATACTTGTAATAACCAATTTAGAATTTTATGCATATGCAGTCCGTACTTAAAAATAAGACATTTTGGTTGTTGCGAAGAAGTAAAGGCATGCCTCAGTTATTTAAGACAATGACAAAAGCAGTCAATTTTTTAGAACAATTATATAATAAGTATAAAATAGTGAGAGCTATTGACACATTGAAAATTTTTTTTTCTTAAACATATACATACTACCTCTCAAAAAGTTGTCATGTAATGAAGGAGAAATAAGTCCAGCGTAATTGATATCAAAGCAATTAATTTCCTTATGCTATGGGCAAAAATTCTCTAAATTTGTAATAGTAACATGAAGCTTATTTCATCTCTTTCATATTTAATTTTCTACTCAGTTCTACAAATCAGATATTGATTATAGCAGGCATCACTCTTACAAATGTATTTAAGATGAACTTAGAATAAATGTATATGGTCTTAAAATTAATAATTAATTTAATGACCGATTCCATTTAAGCATTTAGAAAGTAGCTATCATTTGACAGGCTTTTCTAAGTGATAGAAATTTAACAACAAAACAGAAAAGACATGCTCTTTTCTCCGTGGAAGTTTTCTCAATATGGGAGGCAAATGAAAAGCTCATTTGGATTCAATATTATAGATGCTGATAGAGGTATGCACTGGAACAGTAGGAACAGAGGTGCTCATCCAGCTTCTGAGAGGTAGATCAGGAAATTTGAAATGGCAGAGTGAAGTATGCTGTTATAAACAGTAGGGAGATTTTTAGGTTGGCTGTTTATATAACAGAAGTAAAATAGCCATGGCTAAATATATTTGTACTAAAAAAATGGATATATCATATATGATGCATGTATTAGAAAAGTCATATTCAGTGGTTCGATATATTATTCTTCATTACTTGAAACTAAGAGAACTAGCACCATGTCAAAAAAGTCCCCACACATTATACTCCAAGTATTGAAAAATAACATTGCTAAATTACTGAAGCTAGAGATGAAATTAAATTTCTGTATTTCAGGAATTCAGAGGGAAAAATCGTGTGTATATTTCTGTGGAATACATTATAAAAACCACAGGAGCTGTACTTAGTAAAACTGAACCGATTTTCAAAATGTAATGTTGATGGAATAAACACAAACCTTAATTAATTTAAGAGATTAAAAGTAACATTTTGTCAGCAAGTCCTTGATTTATAGATAGAACTTTTTAAATTGTATTGACACAATTGCCTATTATGCTATCTGTAAAAGTATTTTTAATTTTAAACTCCTCTGATACAATAAGTTAACACAGTAATTTGTTTGCAAATATTTTTGTTGTTGCTGTTGTTTTGCAGAGAGTTAAAACTCCTTTACTGTTAATTGCTCCACTACTTTAAAAATTAGAGTTCTGTGGGCTTGAAAGAAGAGGCATTTTTAAATGAAGCATAGCTTCTTCATCAATGATTGTATCAAATTATAACTTTAAGAATGTATTCATTAGTTTAATGTAGTCATTTTTTGGCCAGGTTAACGTCTTGAAATTATTCTTACGAAAGCAACTGTATAAATTTCCATTCCATTTTAGTATTTTACGAAAACATGAAAACCCGATGCGAAGCTTAACTGTTAAGAAATAAAACTGTAACACTGCATATTATAGGGATTAAAACAAATTTGGTGGAAGGTTTTCAAGCATTAACTTTAAACATTTTTTTTGTGTGAATGTTATCTATAAAAGCATACTTTTCAAATCCTTCCAGGGTGATTATCAGTGAATTGTTTAATTTTTTTATTGTATTCTCCTTTCAGATCAGCTGTCTATTCAGTACTTTTTAGGTTGAGCCCCAGGGCTAATATCACATTACAATTCATTTAACTATCCCTGGCACTTTTAGAACTGTACTTTCACTGCAGCTCAATGAAGCTTTCTTTTGTATGTGCTGGCCAAGTTAAATTATGGTAATAAATGAACAATGGAATAGAATTAGCTGGTAATAGAATCAGTTATGAGAACTATCAAGGTCAGGTAGAAATATTATATGATTTCATGCTTTCATATGTTTCTACAAACACATGATTTTGTCACTGTGATATTTGTTGTTAGAGGAATGTTATTTCAAGAGCAGTAAAGCACATCTAAGAACAGACTTTCATGCATGCATCCACCCATCAAAAATTTATTGAGTACTTAATGTGTGTCAGACAGTGTGTTAAGGATGAGTGGATACAAAAATATGAAGATAGTCATGACTCAATCCAGTAGTATTACAATGGAAATACAAGAAGAAAATAAAATTATATTTGTGAGGGGTTAACAGGAGAGACCCATACACATTTGGAGAATTAAATCGAGCCATATTGGGAAGGGCCTTGTTAATTGCAGTAAGGAGTTTGAAATCATGCCATAGAAAATAGGTATCTGCACTGAAAGTGCTATTAGACAGTGTTCCATTGCTAAAAAATGCTAACAGGACCCAATATGGCAATGCTTACAAATTTGTGAAATTATTACTGCAGACATGATACGATATAGAAACCACATTAAAGTTAATAAATAAATTACAATCAAATGGTGTCCTACAGCATTAGGTTAGGAAAGAAAGAACACAAGTTTCAATTGTGCTCCCATTTAAGATCCATTCTTGCTATTCAATCTACACCAATAGTAGAGACTCTAGGGTCCTCACTGACAGCAAGTACAGGTCATCAACCTCATTGTTAACAAACAATAAACAAATCTAAAAAACAAAGACAAATCTCCCTGAAAAGCCTTGAACCCACAAGTCACACACACACACACACACACACAATACATGACTTGACAAACGATCAGCGGTCAGGCAGGTATATTTTTTATTTCAGTAAAACATCCCAGGCTAATATTAAGCCTGATGGAATTAACCATCACAACATAGTATTCAATGGAGTATTCTGGGCACAGGATGACAAAATAATCACAGTTGATATTCTCTGACTATGCATTGTAATTTCAATTTAAGTTAAAATGAGGAGGTAAGAATTTCCCAGGGATCTTTATTTCATGGTGAATATCTTTCTATAAGAGACAGAAAGACAAATCTATTTTGAACGTTTTTTTATTCAAATAACATTTTAAACCTATATTATGATGGACACGAAACCAGAATTGCTACTTTAAATTTTAAATTATTTTAATCTTTTAGAATTTAAACATGTTAACTAAAAAAAAAAAAAGAATGCAAAATATTTTTTAATAGTAAAATGCAAAAGAATGTCTTTTCCTTTTAATGTTACTACTTTCTTCTATATTCCCATTGTTCTTAGAATAAACCCAAAAGTTTTTAATATGACCCTTAAGATCCAGCACCCTATGATCCTGACTTAGCCTATACCATCTCATTGTACCCAACAACCCCTTTTTAAATCTTTTATTGCCTAAATCTTTGATTGGAGCCTCCAGCACAATTTTGCTAAAAAAACAATGATCATGATTTTGATCATGATCTTAGGAGAAAAACATTCAATCTTTCACATTAAGTATGATGTTAACTATAGGTTTTTCTTAGATGGTCTTTATTAGATTGAGGAAATTTAGTTCTATTCCTGGTTTGAGTGTTTTTACCATCAAAGAATGTTAAATTGTGTTAAGTGTTCTCTCTGCATCTATTGAGATGATCATATAGTGTTTTTTTCTCTTTTCTATTAATATGTTGTTTACATTGATAGATTTTTCTTTTATGTTGAGCTAACTTTGCCTTTTTTTATGATAAATCCCAAATGACCATGATATATAATCCTATTTATATGTTACTGGATTTATTCTGTTAATATTTCGTTAGGACTTTTGCATCTATATTCATATGAAATGCCCATTTTTTAAAGTAGAGTGTTGAAGTCACCAACTATTACTGTTGAATTGTCTATTTCTCCATTCGAATTTGTCAAATTTATTTCATGTATTTTGGAGTTGTGTTAAGTACATATACATTTATAATTGTTATGTCTTCCCAATTCTTTTATGAAAATATATTCTTTTTTTTTTCTAGTACAAATTCTTATCGTCTATTTTATCTTTTATTAGTATAGCCACTCTAGGTTTCTTGGATTGGATTTTCTATTTTATTTTTCCGTCTTTTTACTTTTAAATTACTTGTGTCTTTGAATCTAAAGTGTGTCACTTTTAGACAGCATATAGTTGAATCACAATTGCTTTTTAAATTCATGTCATCTATTTGCATTTAATGTAATTACTTATAAGGTAAGATTGATTCTGCGATTTTTCTATTGGTTTTCTATATGCCTTATATATTTCTACTCCAATATTTCCCAATTATTATTTTTTGTGTTAAATATATATTTTCTAGCATACCATTTTAAATCCTTTATTTTTTTTTTTACCATATTTTGTGAAGTTAATTTCTTAGTAGTTGCCCCACAACTAACAACTTAACCTAAAACAATCAAGTTTGGATTAATACCAATATAATTTTAATACAATGAAAAACTTTGCTACAATATATTGTTGCATAATATACTTCTTTATGGTATTATAATACAAATTAAATTTTTATATATGTTAAAACCATCAATACAAATTTTCAATTATTATTTTATCTGTTTGTCTTTTAAAGCAGATTTTAAGAGAAAATAGTTACAAAGAAAAATGTATTTACAATGTCTTTCATATGTGCCAGAAGGTAACAATGTACTTACCTATACTAGTGCACTTTATTTCTATGTATGGGTTTGAATTACTGTCTAGAGTCCTTTCACTTCATGCTAAGGGACTCCCGTTAGTTTTTTCTGGTAGGACAGGTATGTGAGAAACAAATTTAATCAATTTTGGTGTATTAGAGAATGTCTTAATTTCTCTTAATTTTTTATTTGGTTTTATTTTAATTTTATGTATTTTAATCAATTAATTATTTTTATGGTGACATTGGCTAACGAAATCCAATAAAATTCAGTTGTACATTTTAACAGTAAGGCATATGTGTATATGTGTATATGTATATATGTGTGTGTGTGTATATACTTCTTGATGTTTTCCCACATCTCACTGATGATTCACTGTCATTTTTAAAATTCTTTAACTTTCTCATTTTTAAAAAATTATTTTTCCCAGTGTTTCTTTTTTGATAATTTCTGTTGCCATAGCTTCAAATTTACTAATTATTTCTTCTGCCACATCTAATTTTCTATTAATCTTAAAGAACATATTGTTCATCTCACACACTGCAGTTTTTATCTTTAGAAAATCAATCTGGTCTTTGTTTTATATTGTCGACGTTGCTATTTAATTTGGGGACATATGGAATATAATTATAATAACTTTACACCCTTCACTTCTAACATCTGTTCATTC
>NW_006438077.1:424968-428003 GCF_000325575.1 Pteropus alecto | reverse complement strand
AAACCACCAGCAGTGTATGAAGGTTCCTATTTCTCCACATCCTCTCCAACATTTGTTATTGCTTGTCCTGTTGATTATAGCCATTCTAACAGGTGTGAGATGATATCTCATTGTGGTTTTGATTTTCATTTCCCTAATAGCTAGCAATATTGAGCATCTTTTCATATATTCGTTGGCCATTTGTATGTCCTCTAGGGAGAAGTGTCTGCTCAAGTCCTCTGCACATTTTTTCGATTGGATCATTTGGTTTTTTGTTGTCGTTATTGAGTCTTAGGACATTTTTGTATATTTTGTATATGAGGCCCTTATCGGAGGTGTTGCTAGCAAATAAATTTTTTCATTCAGATGGTTGTCTCTTTATCTTGTTGATGATTTCTTTTGCTGAGCAGAAACTTGTTAGTTTGATGTAGTCCCATTCATTTATTTTAGCTTTTACTTCCCTTGCTTTTGAGGTCAAATTAATAAAATCCTCTTTAAGTCCAAGGTCCTTGAGATTAGTTCCTATGTTTTTTTCAATGCTTTTTATTGTTTCAGGTCTTATATTCTGGTCCTTGATCCATTTTGAGTTAATTTTGGTGTGTGGTGATAGACAACAGTCTAGTTTCATTCTTTTGCAGGTGCTTTTTCAGTTTTCCCAGCCCCATTTATTGAAGAGGCTTTCTTTCTCCACTGTATGTTTTTGGCTTTTTTGTCGAAATTATTTGCCTATATAAATATGGGTTTACTTCTGGACTCTCGATTCTGTTCCACTGGTCCATGTGTCCGTTTTTCTGCCAATACCATGCCATTTTGATTATTGTCACTTTGTAGTATAATTTGAAGTTAAGCAGAGTGATGCCTCCAGCCTCATTCTTATTTTCAGGATGGCTTTGTCAGTTTGAGGTCTTTTGTGCTCCCACAAAAAATTGATGAATTATTGTTCTATTTCTTTAAAAAATGGATGTACAAATTAGTAGTTGATAGTTGGGCACGGGGATGGGGAACATGACAGAGGGAATGTAGTTAGCATTAATATGATGGCTCAGTGGAGAGCTAGGGGAGGGAGGGAGTAATTGAGATCGTTTTATGAACAATATAATGTTTATCCAATGTACTGTATACTTGAAACTAATTTAAATAAATACATTTATTTTTTAAAATGCAGATGAGATTTTGAAGGGGATTGCACTAAATATGTATAATGCTTTAGATAATATGGTCATTTTAACTATGTTAATTCTTCCAATACAAGATCTCTGAATATCTTTCTATTTTTTTGTACCTCCTCAAGTTCTTTTAATAGGGTCTTCTGGTTTTCATTATATAGGTCATTCACATGTTTCATTAGACTTATTCCTAGGTATTTTATTCTTTTTTGTTGTAATTACAAAAGGAATTATATTTTCGACTTCTTTTTCTGACATTTCGTTATTAGAGTATGAGAGCACTATGCATTTTTGAACATTGATTTTGTATCCCGAAAATTTACTGTGTTTGCTTATTGTTTCTAGTAGCGTTCTCGTGGAGTCTTTAGAGTTTTCTAATATAGAAAATCATGTCATCTTCAAATAGTGAGAGTTTGACTTCTTCATTTTCTAATTGGATGCCTTTTATGTCTTTCTTTGCCTGATTACACTCGCTAGGATTTCCAATGTTACATTGAATAACAGTGGCAACAGTGGAAAGCCTTGCCTTGTTTCTGATCTTAGAGGAAAGGTTTTTAGTTTTTCATCATTCAGTATAGTGTTGGCTGAGGGCTTGTCATATATGATCTGTATTATGTAAAGGTACTTACTTTTCTTCTATAACAATTTGTTCAGTGTATTAATCATAAATGAATTCTGTATCTTGTCGAAGGCTTTTTCTGCATCTATTAATATGATCATATTATTCTTATTTTTGAATTTGCTCATGTGGTGTATTGCATTAATAGATTTGTGTATGTTGAACCAACACTGTGCCCCTGGGATGAAGCCCACTTGATTGTAGAGTATAATCTTTTTAATATGTTGCTGTATTTGTTTTGCTAGTATCCTATTAAGGATTTTTGTATCTGTGTTCATGAGAGAAACTGGTCTGTAGTTTTCTTTTATGTGTTATTTTTACCAGGTTTTGGTATTATAAGGGTAATATTTGCCTCATAAAATGAGTCGAGATGTATTGCCACCTCTTTGATTTTTTGGAAGAGTTTGAGTAGATTAGATATTAAATCTTTTCAAATGTTTGGTGGAATTCACTGATGAAGCCATCTGGTCCTGGAATTTTACTTTTTGGTAGGTTTCTGATAATTGCTTCAATTTCCATACTGCAAAATGGTCTATTTATATTTTCCAGTTCTTTTTGATTCAGTCTAAGAATGTTGTAATTTTCTGAGTAGTGGTCCATTTCTTCTAGGTTATTAAATTTGTTATTGTATACTTTTTCATAATATTCTTGTATAATCCTTTGTATATGTGATGTCAGTTAAAATTTCTCCTCTTTCATCCCTGATTTTGTTTGTGTCCTTTATCTTTTTTCTTTGAGTGTAGCCAGGGTTTTGTCAATTTTATTAACCTTCTCAAAGAACAAGCTCATTGTTGAATTTATTTTTTGGATTGTGTTTTGTTTGTTTTCAATTTCATTTATCTGCTCTAATTTTGTTTATTTCCTTCTGCTGACTTTAGGCTTCATTTGTTCTTTCTTTTCTAGTTTTTTTTTTTAAGATGAAGCATTAGGTTGTTGATTTGGGCTCATTCTTGTTTTTGAATGTAACACTGTAATGATATGAACTTTCCTCTTGACCGCTTTTGCCATGTCCCAAATGATTTAATATGTTGTACTATCATTATCATTAATTCTATGTATCTCTTGATCTCTCTTTTTATTTCTTCTCTGGCTCAGTTATTCTTCAATAGTATGTTGTTCAATCTCCATGTATTTGTGTTTCTCCCGCTTTCTTTTTGCAGTTGATCTCTAGTTCCAAAGCATTATTATCAGAGAATATGGTTGGTTTGATTTCAACCCTCTTATATTTGTTGAGGCTATCTGTGTGTCCCATTATGTAGTTATTTCTTAGA
>NW_006438077.1:400480-423419 GCF_000325575.1 Pteropus alecto | reverse complement strand
TTCTGGGTTTTTAAATTTTGGTTGGGTTTTGTGGATTTTCCCTCTGGTCCTTCTTGTTTTATGTTATATACTTCAGTTCTGAATCTTTGGTATGTGGTTACCATTACCATTACGAATATGTAAAAGATAGTTATACACACACACACACACACACACACACATATATATCCATTTTCTTCTGTGTGCTTTATCTCCATTCCCCTTTGTGAATGTGAATCTTCGAATCCTCCACTTTTCAGTCATCGTTGTCTCAGTTTGTACCTATGTATGCTAAACATTCATTACTATCTTGCTATAGCTAATCTCTTCGTATTGTTTAAGCTTATAATGCCCTGTTCTTAATAAGGGTTGCACTCCTGTGCTTCTGTCTGCCTGGTAGTCACCTTGATTGTAGTTATGTAATTTTTTTGTCATTTTTGTTTTAGGTAGCTGACCTCTTTCAGTATTTCTTGTGATGCAGGCCTCTTTTTGGAGAATTCCTTCAATTTTTTTTTATGTCTGGAAAATCTTTATTTCTCCTTCATATCTGAAGGAAAACTTTGCTGGATACATTATTCCTGGCTAGTATTTCCTTTCATTTAATTGTTTGAATATTTCATGACACTCCTTCCTGGCTTATAAGGTTTGTGCTGAGACGTCTGACGATAAACTAATGGGTTTTTTCTTCATAGGATACTATCTTCTTTTCTCTGGCTGCCTTCAGAATTGTTTCTTTGTCTTTGATTTTTTATAATTTTTATACAATGTGTCCTGGTGAGGGCCTTTTTGGTTTGAGATAATTGAGTGTTCTGGTGATTTCTTGAATTCCAAGCTCCAGCTCTTTCTATAGATTTGGGAAATTGTCATCAACCATTTGTCTGAAAATGCTTTCTCATCCGTGCTGTTTTTCTTCCTCTTTGAGAAAGCCCATTATTCTTATGTTTCCTCCCCTTAGGATATCAGCTAGTTCTTATATTTCTCTTTCATTATTTTTCATTCTTCAATTTCTCTCTTTTTCATTCTGATTTATTTCTAGATTTCTGTCTTCAATATCACTGATCCTTTCCTCCATTTGGTCAATTCTATTTCCCAAACTTGCTATTTCATTTTTCAACTCTTGGCATGTGTTCTTAATCTCCAGAAGTTCTATTTAGTTCTTTTCAAGAGTTTCAGTCTCCTTTGTAAAAAACTCATTCTGCTCATCTAGTTGTTTTTTTTCAGTTCCTGAACTTGTTGATATGATCCGTTTTTTATCTCATTATGTTTGCTTGTTTGTTCATTTGTTTGTTTCAGAAGTACCGTTCTGAATTCTGTCATTTAAGTTGCATATTTCTATGTCTGTAAACTTATTTTCTGGAGATTTTTCTCTTTCTTTCTGAGCTGCCTTGTCTCCTTGGTTGTTCATGGTGTTTAATGGACTGTTTGTCCACCTGGGCATTAATGGAAGTGTATTGTGCTTTTCTTCCAGAAAGAAGATTTATTATATAATGTTCTCTCTAGCCTGTTACACCGAAGGCATTTTTATTTTGGTTTCCAATAAGTAGTGTCTGAGCCTCTTAGATCCCTGCTTTATATAAAGCCCAAATAATGCCTTTTTTAAAATAGATGTTTAATCACACTCACTACCCTCCATCTCAGTCTCTATCAGTGTTATTGACAGTTTTGGTAGCATTTGTTCAGATTCCCCTTGGGCTCCAACATGTTCAGGAGGGAATGGCAGGAGGCGCCCTCTGGGTTGGAGGATGCAGGCTGCAGCTCAGTCTCGGTTTTGCAACTGTGGCAGGTAAAAATCAACTGTTATTTCTCTGTCATCTCCACTTCTTTGCCATCCTTGCTTTTCTACTTTCTATACTCAAGACTGGGCACTTCCATCGACCACACGGAGCTCACAGCTCTCCTAGGCAGGGCTGTTCAGGGAACTGGCTGCACCTTTTCCCCTCCCCCACCTCCTACAGGGAGCTTTTGCTGGGAGAGGCAGCTTCTTTGTTTCTCCCAGGCCACCGCCCGACACCTGGGATTCTGACCTGTGGTAGCTCTTATACACAGATCCCACACTCAGACGTGCTGGTGTGCAGTTTGGATGATTTTGTTTAATTTTAGATATTCAGCTTACTGTTTCAATGGAAGAGATCTCGGGACGTCTCTCACTCTGCTATATTTCTGACACCAATCCTCTCTTCGAATTTTGATGACTAATTTTCTGGATATAGAATTAATGATTGACAGTCTTTCTTTCAGCACTTTGAATATGCCATTCCACTGCCTTTTGTTCTCCATAGTTTCTGATGAGATATTTTCTCTTAAGTTTATTGATGATCTCTTGTACATGATGATTTGCTTTCCACTTGCTATTTTAGAGATTTTTGTTTTGTCTTTGTCTTTCAACAGTTTAATTATCATGTGTTCATGTTTGCACTTCTTTAAATTTATCCTATTTGGAGTTCATTAAGGTTATTGAATATGTAGATTAATTTTTTCATCAAATATTGCAAACTTTTGGCCATTATTTATTCAAATATTCCTTGTGCCTCCTCTCTAACCTCTTCTCAGACTCTTGGTATTTTATTAATATTTTTGATAGCATCCTAAAGATTTCTTAGAATCTGTTTTTCTCCATTCTGTTATCTTTTCCTTTCTCAGACTGGATATTTCATTTAACCTGTCTCAAATTTATTGATTCTTACTTGCACTTACTCATATCTGATGCTGAGTCTCTTTAGTGCATTTTTATTTTTAATTATTTTACTTTTTCACTCAGTAATTATTTTATTTATTTTTATATACTTTATATGTCTTTACTGTCACGTTTATTTCATGAAACATGATTACCATATCTTTTATCTCGACATTGTTTTCTTTAGTTTTTGAACATTTTTATAACAAGTGATTTAAAGTCTGTCTAGTAAGTCTAAAATCTGTACTTCTTCAAGCGCAATTCATATTCATTTCCTTTTTCTTATTAAGGTCCATATTTTCCTATTTCTTTGCATGTTTCATAATTTAAAAAAACTGGACATTTTAAATACATAATGTGGCGAACCTATAAATCAGCTGTTGTTAATTACCTCCTGTTTATTTGTTCTGTGATGTTTTAAATGATCCTGTAAAGTCTGTATTCATTGTTGTGCATGGCCACTATGGTCTTTGCACATTTGGCTTAGTGGTCAGCTAATAATCGAACAGAGATATACTTAAACAGATTGAATCTATAATTCTTTTATCTTTCCCAAGAGCCTCTGTGTGTGTGTTGAGACACAATTTCAATGCTTATGCAGGAGATTTACAACTTCGCATTAGCCTTATTTCCTGCTTGTATAGAACCTCAAAATCAGCCAGAGATAAAAGATTAAGGCTTTCTCATGTATTTCCTGGGTACGCAAACAGCTCATCACATGTACGTGGCCTTCTATTTTCCCAGGAATATGTCAGATCTTTGAAAATATTTTTATAATAAAGATCCACCATTAGACTTGATAAATGAATTCAGTAAAGTGTCAAGATACAAAATTCATATTCAGAAATTAGTGGTATTTTTGTACACCAATAATGAACTACCAGAAAGAGAAATTAAGAAAATAATCCCATTTACAATTGCATCAAAAAATACCTAGAAATAAATTTAACCAAGGAGGCAAAAGATCTGTACTTGAAAAATTATGACACTGAAGAAATAGAAGATATAAATAAATGGAAGCATATATCATTTTCATAGATAGAAAGAATTAACACTGTTAAAATATTCATACTACCCAAAGCTATCTAGAGATTCAATGCAGTCCCTATCACCAATGGCATTTTTAACAGAATTAGAACAAGTGATCTTAAAGTTTGTATAGTTAGTCCAGTTTTTTAAAAAAACCCTGAATAGCCACAGCAATCTTGAGCAAAATTGGAGGTATCACAGCACCTGTTATCAAACTATACTATAAGCCTATAGTAATCTAAACAGCATGGTACGGGCATAAAAATGAACAGATAGCTTAACGTAACAGAATAGAGAGCCTAGAAATAAACCCATGCCAATATGGTCATTCAATCTGTGACAAAGGAAGCAAGAATATACAATGTGGTGAAGACAGTCTCTTCAATAAATGGAAGAAGATATTCCATAATGACATATCCGATAAAGACTTAATATCCAAAATTTATAAAGAACTAATAAAGTTTAACACACACACACACACACACACACACACAAAGCGATACTCCAATTAAAAAATGGGCATAGGACCTAAATAGAATTTTCTCCAGAAAGGACATACAGGTGACCAGAAGACATATGAAAAGAGGCTCAGTGTCACTAATCATCAGAAAAGTGCAAACTAAAACCACAATGAGATATCACCTCACACCTTTCAGAATGGCTATCATCAATAAATCAAGAAAAAGAGTAAGTGTTGGTGAAGATGTGGAGAAAAGAGAACCTTTGTTCACTCTTGGTAGAACTGTAAATTGGTCCAGCCACTATGAAAAAATGTATGGAGGTTTCTCAAAAAGTTAAAAATGGAACTACCTTTTGACCCAGCAATTGTACTTCTGGGTATTTATCCAAAGAAAACCGAAACACTAGTTTGCAAAGATCTATGCACATTTATGTTCATGGCAGCGCTAGTCAAAATAAGCAAGATATGGAAAAGACCAAAGTACCCATCAAGAGACAATTGGATAAAGAAGTTATGGTACATATATACATGAAATATTACTCAGCCATTAAAAAATGAAATCTTACCATTTGCAAAGACATCGATGTAGCTAGAGGTTATTATGCTGAGCAAAATAAGTCAGACAGAGAAAGATAAATACCTCATGATTTCACTTACCTACAGATCTAAAGGAACAAAGGAAATGAAAAATCTAAGTTAAAACAGACTCATAAATACAGATTACAATCTGGTGATTGCCAGAGGGGAAGAGTGTTCTAGATAGATGATTGGTTAAAGAAGATATGGTACCTATATACAATGGAATGTTACTCAGCCAGCCATAAGAAAAGATGAAATACTGCCATTTTCAATAGCATGGATGGATCTTGGGATAATTACGCTAAGTGAAATAAGTCAGACAGAAGAAGTTGAGAACCATATAATTTTAATTATATGTGGAATATAAAACTGAAAGCAGTAAACAAGCATGACAAACAAACAGAAATTCATGGACACAGTCTGGATTAGTGGTTACTGGAGGGAACAGAGGGAGTTGGTAGGCAGATAAAAGTAAAAGAGGTTAAACATTTGGTGACAGATGGAAATCCAACATTGGGTGGTGAACACACAATGCAATATATATATGACATACTGTTGAATTTACACTTGAAACTTATTTAGTTTTATTAATCAATGTCACCTTAATAACTTTTAATAAAAATAATATATTTTACTTTATTTTCTATGATATTTTCCAAGAATATGTTCAGATGAGCACAATATTGTATTTTTAATCATGAAAACTTAAACATCCCATCAATTATAAAAATATATAGCATAATAGGAAGTTTTAATCATGAATTACTTGGTTTTAAAGTTGTTTTGTTTTCTATAAAATTTTATATATTCTATTTTAATCTGGTTTGTTTTGGGCAGATAAGAGTTCTTGGACTATGCTCCCATTGAAAGTTTCTAACTCAAATATTTTGGGGAAATATTTTTCATATTTAATTAAAAGACAACAATAAACTATATATGAAGATCATGTTGAATTTTAGTAAACAAGTGACAAAATATCTTTTGGCATACCTGTAGTTGAAATTAAAAAGAAAAAAAAATGGCCTAAATGATAAAAGCATTAGGTAGATTAGCAGTTGAACAACCTCATATCAAAGATAACAAATAATGAACTAATGTTAACTTGGAAAATATTCTCTAGCATAATAACTTGAGACTTGTAATGCAGGAGTTCAGGAAACTGCACCTGGGGTATTCCCCCCAAAAAAAACACCAGAGAGGACCAGAGGGTTATGACATGCCGTTTATAATTGTCAGGGCTGGGAAGCTTCAGCAGTGACCAGCTGGAGCTGTAGAAAAAACCACCCGGCCAAAGGCAAGCAATGTTTTTATGGTCACAAGCAGATGGAGGGGTAATTTAATTTGAGAAGCAGCTGCCTTCTCAGGCAGATGGGAGCAAGATGTGCTTCTTGGTTACAGGAGCAGTTAACATCCATGATAGCAACAGAAAATGTCTTTGGAAGAAGGCACTGCTGAAAGCAATTTTGTACTGCCTTCCTTGGGTGCTGGCTGGGCAGTCAGCAGTCTTCTGAGTATATGGAATATCTATGTTCTGAATTAACCTCCCAATCCACCACCAAATAGGTCTTCCACCTTACATTCTTTGTATCATTTCTTCTGGACAGGGATTCTCTGCATTGCATCAAAATATCACAAACACAATAAAGGCTACATTATAACACTAACAACAGTATACATAGGCCAAGCAGTTCTTTTATCAGGTCATGGCCCCGTGAGCACAGGGAGGACCACCAGGTGGTGTGAGGGTCCCAAGGGAGGCCAGTTGATGTTGTTTTTGGAAGTTCTGTGCAGACCCAACATGCTGAGCAGTTGCTCACCTCTACCATTATGCCGGCCCTTTGCAGAAAGGTGTTACCTGCAATAAGACTAAGGATTATATGACACATGTTTAAGGGGTATCAAGAGGGGTAAATCCTACTCATCCAGGAGGACACATGCCACCGTCCAGTTCTGGGTTAAGAGAGTAACAATGACAGGGATTTGTCTCGGGTGGGTATACCAAGCCCGGTCTTGGCCCAGTCCCAAGGCATGCTGAATGAGACGTAAGGGCCAAGAATCAGTGATTTTTGGTTATAAGGTTAAATCTTTCTTTAGATCCTCCCCCCCGGTGGTCACCAGGGAGCACCACCAGTGTCTTATATGCATTGACCAAGGGCAGTGTAGGGTTGTTTTTCCCCAAGGTATGTCCTGGGGAGCTGGCAAGAACAAGTCGTTTTGTTGACCGACTCCAGGGTGCATGGTTGAGTTTGTGGTCCATTGGCCTGTGTACTTCATCTTCTGGTAGAACCAGGTGACTATGTCTTCCGAAAGTGTCCCTTCCAGCCACCGTATACAGGCTAGTTTGTCTGCTTCTGTGTTGCCCGGACACCACAAAGGTTGATGTCTATTCACATGATACAGTGTGATAGTCTTGTGTTGGCTCAGGTGGTAAACATCTTGCAGCGTGTCTTGGCCTCAAAGAGGCCCCTAGGTTGCTTGCTGGTGTTTGGCCTGCCATCACGGTAGCCATGAAGTCAGCCCATGATACACAGCTCCATTATCAGTACAGATGGTTAGGGGACGCCTTTCATTAGCTATTACAAGCCAAACAGCACATAGTTTGGCCCACTGGCTGCTGTGTCTTGTCTCTTCATACATCCATCTGCTGTCTGTCACAGGCTGGTTAGCAATGGCTCACCATGTTGGTGGTTGACTCTTATAAGAGCCATCAGTATACCAAACATCTTCCAGGATAGAAGGTTTCCCTTCTTGGGTGGTGGATTTTGGCATGTCTTGAATAAGTTCAAAAGTGGTTGAAGCTCGCTAGATCACCTGTCCTAAAACTTGTTGCAGTTCATGACTTAATGGGCTGGTAGAGAGCTTACTGTGCTACAGCAAGTGTGTACTCTACTCTGCCAAGGTAGAGCATTAAGCCACCAAACTTTTGGGCCATGTGCCATGTCATAAACCTACCCTGCGACAAGATATGTTGTGTTCACACCAACCATGGTGAGTCCAGTTAATGCTTTGATGGCCAGGAGAGCTTGGTACACATAATTGACTTATTGTTTAGTAGGGCTATATTGTCCTTTTGTGCCCTTCCAGAGTTGGGACCAAAAGCCAAAAGGGACATGTATCTATCCTTGCCATTGCCAGAGCTCCCAGGCGTAGTTGTCCGGGTGACATGTAAATCTAATTTGCACGGGTGTGGATGACTAATGATGCCTAGTGTTTGTACTGTCTCCACCACTTGTTTGGCAGCTATAAAGGCCATCTGTTGTTTTCCCTGCCAATCTCAGGTGGCCCCCTTGTGAACAAGATGATAAAGGGGGCATACTAATTGTGCTAGGTGTGGGATGAAAACCTTCTAATATTCTGTGAGGCCTAAGAACTCCTATAGTTGTCTAACTGTGATGGAGAGGAGGAAAGCCTGATTTTATCTACACTGCCTCAGACATTACCTCTGTCCTACCCAACCAGACCACCCCCAAGAATTTAACAGACAAGCCAGGGCCTCACAACTTATTTTCTTTGATGACTCATCCATTTTCTTCCAGGTGTGCCACCAAGGCTAGGGCAGCCTACTGTAAGTCTGAAAGAGAGTCAGAGGTTAGCATGACATCATCAATATAATGGTATGGTGGAGGGTTTAGCCTAGCCAGTTAAATCTTTAGCCACAAAATCATGGTAGATATTGGGGTTATAGAAATACCCTGTTGGTAAGACAGTGAAAGTCCATTGTCGCCCTTCCCAGGAAAAGTCGAATTGATCTTGACTGAGTGAATATCTACAGAGAAAATGCATTAGCTGAATCTAGAACAAAGTGGTAAGTTCCCAATTTCTCGCTCAGTGTCACTAACAACGGTGACTAGTTAAGACAATCTGAAACACAGAAAATTAGTTTGATAAAGCAGAGTCTTTGTGTTCTACTCAGGAAACTTTTTCATAATCTTGGTAGCAGTCCGATAGTCTTAAGAAATATCGTCTTATTCAGCAGAGAGAAAAACAAACAACAACAAAAAAACCCCAAAAAAACAACAACAAAAAAATCCTCTTGCATTAGCTTAACCATATATAAAGTTTTCTCTTTCAAGATTTCTCTTCACAGACTTTCTGCAGCTTTTTTATCCCTTCAGTTTGCCTCTTCTTACTCATTTAGAAATAACCAACTTTAGGGCAAACTGCTTTCTTTAATCTCCTTTAAAATACACCTCTATTATCTTATTATCTTCTGTTACTAAACACATACATTTTCCTTTCTATTGTAATACAAACCCTTAACTCTCAGAGACCTCAATTTCTAATGGCAGTTAGAAAGTAAACAATTAACATCCTTTAGATCGGTGAATTTATAAATATATTTTGTAACCTCTAGAAGTATTTCAATGGCCTTCGACTGTTTTACAGAGGCTAGTAAAAAATGGGGGCAAGGTACAACTTGCTGAGACTAGCCACTTGCTTTCAAAAGTGCCCCATTTTTTTTTCTCTAGTTATCTCACTCTCAGGCAGTATTGGCTGTGTTTACATTTCTGGCCATCTGCAAGACCTTGAAAGTTACTGAGAGTTATAAAAACCTCATAAGACCTTTAATGTTGCTAAATTAAATCATAAGTCATAGTAAATTTGTTCTGATTCATTAGTAAATTTTTTAGGATCTTCAGAGAATCTGCTACAGTGTTCTTGCATAAAACTAAGCATCACATAGTGCCTGCAGAAGGGGCAGCCCACTGTGGCTGCTAAAGCCTGCACTTTCTTCTTCTCTCTGAAAGAATAAAATTCCCCTACTTTCTGTACAATCTGTAAGAGGCCCATAAAAATGCCGGGGGCATTCCCCCATTCCCTTGGCAGGCCAAAAGTATCTACAAAGCTTGCCACCTCGAACGACATGGACCCAGAGGCCCACCCCTGTATTCCCCCTAGCAGACTCTCACCCGGGATTTCCCCTGGTAAACTCAGGATTCTCCCTGGGATACCCCTACTTGGGATTCCCCCCTGGCCAACTTGGGATTCTCCCCAACAGACTTGGGAGTGTCCCTGATGGACTCCCACCAGACATGTTCACACACAGGGTACTTTTTTGTAATATCCTGCAGGCTACACCAATTATAATGCAAGAGCTCCAGGCCAGGAACCCGAGCCTGGGATGTTCCAGAAAAACCACCAGGGAGGGACCAATGGGGTGTGACATGCCATTTATTACTCATGGGGCAGGGAAGCTTCTGCAGCAGTTAGTTGGAGCTGCGGGAAAAACCAACCGGCCAAAGGCAAGCAATGTTTTTATACCCACAAGCAGAGGGAGGGATAATCTCATTGGGAGAGCAGCCATCTTCTCAGGTGGATGGAAGTAAGATGTGCTGCTTGGTCACAGGAGCAGATAATAATATTGGGATCAGCAGAAAACATCCTTGGGAGTAGGCACTACTGAAAGCTCTTTGTGTACTGCCTTCCTTGGCTGCTGGCTGGGCAGTCTCCTGAGTATGTGGAGAGGCTTTATGCTGAATTAACACCAAAAGACTCTATTCTTAACCTCATTGATCCAACCTACTAAACAAAGACATTAATTGGGGCCTTAGAAGTTCTCCTTATCAAAGGCAATTGAAGGTCACAGCTTTGAAGTCACTTGCCAAAGGCACAGAGTAAATGGCATGCCAAGTCTCCTTGATTTTTCTGCAATAATAAAAAGTCCCATTATACGTAACTTGTGGTGTGGAGGGGCTGATTCTCTACACCTGTGTGGTTAGACAGACCACAGACACTAGAGCTAAAGAGCCCTGGTGTGAATGCTGGCTCAGACTTGAGCAAGTATCTCAACTTCTTTGGGCCTTGATTCCCTCATTTCTCCAGGGAAATAGAAATAGCCACCTTCCAGGGTTGTTGTGAGGTCTTCAGGCAACATCCCTGTCACCTCACTCTGTAAAATGCCTTCTCCTCCTCTCTCATTCTTTTTTTCTGGGATGTTGTGTCTATTTACAGCAGCAGCCTGTGAGACTTAGCCTGTTAGAGGCAGAGTGAACACACATAGTCCCACCTACTTGCTTCTGAGGGAGCCTGGTCCAGCTCTGATAAGGTGCCAATTTGGGCAAGAAGCTCATGGCCAGAAGCCAGTTCTGTAATCAAGGAGAGAAAATAAGGGAGCTAGAGCCAACTTTATCTGAAACAATGGGGCTGGAGATGTAGCCAGCTGTCGGCTCACTATCAACCCTGCAATACCCTTGGATGCCTTCCAAGGTTGAATTCTCTATCCAGGCATCCAAATTCAGTGAGGTACAAGGTGGCTACAGTGGTCTCCGGGGGCCATTTCTAGCAAACACCCACTAAATCTCTGGCTCCTAAAGAAGCTGCAGGTTTGGGCCTGCAACAGAGAGGCATTATCAAGTATGAGAGACCCAGAAACATAAAACAAGATCCCAGAGCACATTCAATTTAACTTCCTAAATTAACAGGTGAAGAAACTAATGTCAGGATAGGGAAGTGCCTAATAAATATCACATAGCTAAAAGTGGCAGAGATTGTGGCTGACCCCTAAGCCCAGACTTTCCTCTATGGCTCCTCCACTTGCCTACACTGCCTCTTCCTTTTGATGTTTAGAGCCTGCTCTTGGCAGAGACCTATTCCCCTCCACCTACTCTGGAATCCGTTGTCAGATTTTCTGTCACAAAAATCTCACTTTTACCCAAATATACTCTGTTCCATACTTCCAACATCTTTTCCATAAGCTACTTAAAAAAAAGAAGAAAATGCCTAGGCTAACATTCAGGGACCTCTTTTGGTGCAGCTTGATACAGTCTTTCAAGCCTTATTCATCCTTTCTATTGATTGATTGATTCATTCATGAATTCAACAAATATTTATTGTGTACTGAATTGAAGCAGGCACCCAGGACAAAATAATTAAGAACAAAACTGTTTATCTTCTTTAAAAATATCTAATTTAATGCAAGAAATAGCCACATAAGCAGAACATTACTGTATAATATATTAAGGGCAGAGAAACGTATTTGCTAGGAAATATGAAAACCAAGAGGACTCCAATACAAAGCCAACACGAAGAGGAAGGTTACATTTAGGAGTGTCTTTCAAGAAGAAAGATGCCAGAGTTAAATTTTAAAGTGGGGAATGGTCAGTTAACAGGGAAAGATCAGAGGGGCACTAGGAGGGTACAGCCTAAGCAAGAAAAAGGCACAGAGTTAGAATATAAAGCCTGTAACTGCACATAAACTACATTTCATTTTTAAAAATAGTTGTTTTTTTTTTTTTTTTTTTTATCTTTTCCCCTGATTCAAGTCTTGTCCAAATAATGGCATTGTGACTCACTTACGTTTGGACCATCCTTATTCTCCTATTTTTGTGTGCCTGTTCAAGTAATCATTAAGCCTTAGGACATAAGATTTATTAAGCCTTAAGTCTATAGTCATGAGGACAATAAGTTTTGGTTACACTAAGGATAACATCTTAGCCTTAGATGTATTTCAGCTCCAGGTTCATCAAGGCAGAACGACCCTTACCGTCCATGGAACCAGACGGGATGGTACCATGGCTGATTCCAGAACAGAACACAATGATCAATGACCTCAGCACTGTCCAATCATTCAATCAGTAGCACCCATGCCCCCAGTTCTCTTAATTTTCATGACTACTGAGTTCTTCCTATATAATCTGTGCTCCTGAGACATCCAGAGAACTAAGTTGAAAATATTAGATTGGCTGTTTCTCTGGGACTTGCAACTCCCTAAAATAAATACTTTCTTTGCTGTAAAAAAAAAAGAAAAAAAAAGTTCTTCTTATCAAATGTTCAAATTACCCAAAGCTAAGAGAGAAATATAACATTCTGGATTTCAGCCAAAATTAAAAAATTATTTACTAGCTGGAACATTCAGGGTAATCCAGTGATATGAATTTAGATATAATCAATCAGACAACTAAAGAATTGGGGAGAAGTTTATGTGAAAGTGATAAATTTTCAGTTATAGTAAAGCTGTGAAAATGAATGTAATCTTGGCAAATTATTATATATAAATATATCAATCAACATTTCCAAAAGTATGTTTTCTAAGGTGTTAATAACTTCTAAATGAAAAAAAAAAAGATAATTGAGAGATGCTGGGTTAAACAATTACTGTTTTCTTGCTGCAGGACTTGTCACATCCTTTAATGAACAGTGAAAACCTTTTTTCCTATAGAGCATTTGAGTGACTCGTGTTTCAGAGAAAATTCTTAGTGAAAAATTGACATAAATCAAGAAATGTACTTTTTTGGTTTTCTTTAGAAAACTAAAATCATGTCTCATGATTGCCACATATGTATCCAATTATCATAATTAACTGAGGATCCTTAAAATAATAATAATAATATTAATAATATATTCCTAGACCAAACCCCAGAATAAGGCAAAAGGAAAACAGCAAGAATAATAACTTTAAGAAATGAAAGTGGGATTCAATATTATCAAGATAACTATTTCCCATCTCTCCCTTCTTCTCCTTTCTTTTCCTATTACAGACAGGTTCTCACCCTATTACAGAGAATATAGCCACCAGTAGCCTCATAGTTACATTCTCCCAATTGTGTAACCACGACAAAAAGATTCTTTATTCTGGAGTCATATTATGAATTCCAGGGAAGGATACTGGATAACATGACCAATTCCTAGACCAATTGGTATTATCTGTGAGGTTGAAGATGTTGATTAGCTAGGCTTTAGTGAAAGGTAAAGAACTTGTGGCAAAGAACTCATGGTATCATAGATGATTGTTCTATAAGATACACATGGAATAGAGAATGGTTATTTTAAAAATATTATTCAAGAAACTCAAATAATATAAAACCACTACAAGACTCTCATGTTATACAAAGTACAGTAAAATAATAGAACACTTAATTATGAGGATTTCATATATAATATAGACTTAATGAAGAAAACTTGGAAAATACAAAAAATAATAAGGAAATAATAAGAGGTAGTTTTAATCTCTTTAATCAATGGAACAATTATTAATGTTCAGGAGGTTTAATTACTGTGACAAAGAATTTTAAAAGCCAAGTTTAGTTTCAACACTGGTTTCATCAAATATTATTTAGCTATATTACCTTAGGTAAACCTGTTAATCTCTCTACATTTCAATTTCTCACCTGTTCCATAAAGAGGAAAATAGTCTGCGGTTGTTGTGATGATTAAATAAAATTATTTATCTAAAGCCCCTAGCACTGTATCTGACACATATTAAAGACTAAATAAATGGCAGTCTATTATTTGTTGTTGTTACCGTTGCTGTTATTTGAACATATTTCTTATCTTCCTTTTATACTCCGTATGTGATTTCTCAAAAAGAGCCAATTCGACTAGGAAATGTATAATGAAAGAGATTGCAAAACACCAATTCTGACAATGACAGAATAATATCTGTACAATTATATAGAATGTTTGATTAAGTAGAATTGCTTGAGTCCATCAAAATGAATTAGCTAGAAATATATAACCACAAAGTAGATGGCTGATATTTTGTTTATTTGTTTTTCATTTTGACATTGGATATCATCACCATAAAATTTTGTGCATTTTTAGTTTATGTTTTGGAACACTTTTTTCAATTACAGTTGACATTAAATATTATTTTATATTAGTTGCAGGTTTAGAGCATAGTGGTTAGACAGTTATATAATTTACAAAGTGATCCCCAAATACTCTATTACCAACCTGGCACTATACATAGATATTACAATGTTATTCACTATATTACCTAGGCTGCATTTTCATCCCCATGACAATTTTGTAACTATCAATTTATACTTCATCATCCCTTTACCTTTTTCACCCAGCCCCCCGTCCATCAACCCATTTTGCATCCATTAATTTGTTCTCTATATCTATGAGTCTGTTTCTGTTTTGTCTGTTTATTCATTTTGTTCTTTTAGATTTCACACATAACTGAGATCATATGGTAATTGTCTTTCTCAGTCAGAATTATTTCATTTACCATAATACCCTCTAGGTGCTTTTATGTTGTTCCGAATGGGAAGATTTAATTATTTTTCATGGCTGAGCAATATTCTATAGTATATGTATACCAACATTCTGTATCTGATCACCAATTGATGAGCATCTAGGTTGCTTCTATATCTAGACTATTGTAAACCACTGCAATGAACATAGGGGTGCACATATCTTTTTGAATTAGTGTCTTCGATTTCTTCACATAAATACCAGAAACACAATTACTGGGTCATAATGTAGTTCTATTTTTAAATTTTTGAGGAATCCCTATAGAGTTTTTCATAATGGCTGTGCTATGAAATTTGCAATCCCACCAAGAATACACAGGGGTCACTTTACTTCATATCCTTGTCAACACTTGTTGCTTTGTGATTTATCAATGATAGCCATTCTGACAGGTGTGAGGTGATATCTCACTGGGGTTTTAATTTACATTTCTCTGATGATTAGTCACATTGAGCATCTTTTCATATGTTTATTGGTGATCTTTATGTCCCCTTTGGAAAAAAAATATATCTGTTCAGGTCCTCTGTCCACTTCTTTTTTAATAAATTTTTTGGTGACCTTGGTTAACGAAATCCAGTAAGTTTCAGGAGTATAATAAAACAGTAAGGCATATATATGCATTGCGTGTTCCCCTCCCATAGTTAGATTTCTTCCTGTCACCATATATTTGACCCTTTTTACCTCATGTATCTCACTACTCCCTCCTCCCCCCTTATCCTCTGGTAACCATAAGACTATTGTCCATGTCCATGAGTTCGTTTGTTTGTCCCATTTGTTTGATACTTTTAGGTTTATATTCCATATGTAAGTGATATCATTTGGTTTTCAACTTTTTCTGTCTGGCTTATTTTGCCTAGCATGATTACCTTGAGGTCCATCCATGTTGTCACAAATGGAAGTATTTCATCTCTTCTTATGACTGAGTAATATTCCATTGTATATATGTACCACAATCGCTGTATCTAATCATCTATCCTAGGACACTTCAGTTGTTTCCATGTCCTGGCCACCGTGATTAATGCTGCTTTGAACATACGTGTGCAAATATCTTTTCGGATATGGGTTTTCAATACTTCGGGGTAAATACCCAGTAAAGGGATTGCTGGATCATATGGTAAATCGGTTCTTACTTTTTGAGGAACCTCCATACTGTTTTCCATACTGGCTGCACCAATTTGCAGTCCCACCAACAGTGTATGAAGGTTCCTTTTTCTCTGGATCCTCTCCAATATTTGTTATTACTTCTACTGTTCATAAGAGCTTTTCTAAGAGATGTGAGATGGTATCTCATTGTGGTTTTGACAACGTTGAGCATCTTTTCATATGTTTGTTGGCCATTTGTATGTCTTCTTGGGAGAAGTGTCTGTTTAGGTCCTCTGCCCATTTTTTCATTGGATAAATTGTGGGTTTTTTGTTTTTGTTGTTGTGTTGTTATTGAGTTGTATGAGTTCTTTGTATATTTTAAATATTAGGCTGTTATTGGAGGAATTGCTTGCAAATATCTTCTCCCATTCAGATAATTATCTCTTTATTTTGTTGATGGTTTCTTTTGCTGTGCAGAAGCCATTCGGTTTGATGTAGTCCCATACATTTGTTTTAGCTTTGACTTGACTTGTCTTTGAGGTCAAATTCATAAAATCCTCTTTAAGTCCAAGGTCTTTGAATTTATTTCCTATGTTTTCTTCTATGCATTTTATTGTATCAGGTCTTATATTCAGATCCTTAATCCATTTTGAGTTAATTTTGGTAGGTGGTGATATACAAAAGTCTAGTTTCATTCTTTTGCAGGTGGCTTTCCAGTTTTCCCAGCACTATTTATTGAAGAGACTTTCCTTTCTCCACTGAATGTTTTTAGCTTTTTTTTGTTATTGTTGTTGAAAATCGTTTCCCCATATAAACATAGGTTTATTTCTGAACTCTCCATTCTGTTATACTTGTCTGCATGTTTTTGATTATTGTCGTTTTGTAGTATAATTTGAAGTTGGGCAGAGTGATGCCTCCAGCTTCGTTCTTTTTTTCCCAGGATGCTTTGGCAATTAAGGGTCTTTTGTACTTCCATACAAATCTGACCTTTTTTTTTGTTCTTTTTCTTTAAAAAATGCTGATGGGATTTTGACGGAGATTGCATTAAATCTGTATAATGCTTTAGGTAATAAGGTCTATTTAACTATGTTGATTCTTGCAATCCAAGAACACAGAATATCTTTCCATTTCTTTGTATCTTCTTCAATTTCTTTTAATAAGGTCTTATAGTTTTCATGATATAGGTCCTTCACATATTTCATTAGATTTATGCCTAGATATGTTATTCTTTTTGTTGCAATTGCAAAAGGAATTATTTTTTCCACTTCATTTTCTGACACTTCATTATTAGAGTATAGGAACGCTATGGATTTTTGACGTTGATATTGTATCCAGAAACTTTGCTGTATTTGCTTATTGTTTCTAGTAGTTTGCTTGTGGAGTCTTTAGGGTTTTCTATATAGAGAATCATGTCATCCACAAATAATGACAGTTTGATTTCTTCTTTTTCTATTTGGATGCCTTTTATATGTTTCTCTTATCTAATTGCACTCACTAGACCCTCCAAAGTTATATTGAGTAACAGTGGTGATAGTGGACAGCCTTGTTTTGTTCCTAATATTAGAGAGAATGTTTTTAGTTTTTAACCATTAAGTATAATGTTGGCTAAGGGGCTAAAGACTTGTCACATATGGCCTTCACTGTTAAGAGACTTTCCTTCTATACCAATTTTTTAAGTGTTTTGATTATAAATGGATGCTGTATCTTTTCAAAGGCTTTTACTGCATCTATTGATGTGATCTTATGATTCTTATTTTTTAATTTATTTATGTGGTGTATCACATTAATAAATTTCAGTATGTTGAACCATCCTTGTGCCCTTGGGATAAAGCTCACTTGATCGTGGTGTATAATCTTTTGAATATGTTGCTGTTTTCGGTTCACCATCTCATTTAGGATTTGTGCATCTGTGTTCACGAGAGATATTGGTCTGTAGTTTTCTTTTTTTGTGTTATCTTTACCAAGTTTTGATATTAGAGTAATATGGGCCTCATCAAATGAGTTGGGAAGTATTGACTACTCTTTGATTTTTTGGATGAGCTTAAGGAGAATAGGTATTAAATCTTCTTTGACTGTTTGGTAGAATTAAATGATGAAACCATCTGGTCCTTGACTTTTACTTTTTGGTAGTGTTTTGATGATTGTTTCAATTTCCATATTGCTGATTCATCTATTTAAATCTTCCAATTCTTCTTGATTCAGTCTAGGAAGGTTTTTTTTTTTTTAAATTGTTTTCTAAGTACTTGTACATTTATTATAGGTTATTAAATTTTCTGTTCTATACTTTTTTAATAGTATTCTTGTATAATCCTTTGTATTTCTGTGGTGTCTGTCGTCATTTCTCTTTTTTCATCCCTGATTTTGTTTATTTGTGTCCTTTCTCATTTTTCTATTGTGAATCTAGCCAGGGATCCATCAATTTTATTAACTTTCTCAAAGAACCAGATCTTTGTCGCATTTATTTTTTTATTGTTTTGTTGTTGTTGTTGTTGTTGTTGTCAATCATTTATTTCTGCTCTAATTTTCATTATTTCTTTCTTTCTGCTGATTTTAGGCTTCATTTAGTCTTATTTTTTCTAGTTTTTTAAGATGAAGTGTTAGGCTGTTTTTGGAGATAGGCCTGTAATTATATGAACTTTCCTTTTATTACCACTTTTACCATGTTCCAAAAGTTTTTATATGTTGTACTATCATTATTATTCATTTCTATGTATCTCTTGATCTCTCTTTTTCTTTCTTCTCTGACCCAGTTATTCTACAGTAGCATATTGTTTTATCTCCATGTATTTGTGGTTCTTTCCGCTTTCTTTTTGCACTTGATCTTTAGCTCCAAAGGATTATGATCAGAGAATATGGTTGGTATGATTTCAACCCTCTTATATTTCTTGAGGCTATCTCTTGTCCCAGTATGTAGTCAATCCTTAAGAATGTTCCTTGTTCACTATAGAAGAATGTAGCTGTTCTGGTGTGAAAGGGTCTGTATATGTCAATTATATCCAGTTGGTCTAATGTGTCATTTAAGGATGTTATTTCCTTATTGATTTTCTGTTTGAATGATCTGTCTATATCCGACAGTGGGGTATTTAGGTCCCCTACTATGAAAGTGTTTTGGTCTGTTTCTCTCTTTAGTTCTGTTAGTAATTGCTTTATCTGTGTTGGCATTCCCTCATTGGGAGCATAGATATTAATAAGTGTTAAGTCTTCTTGGTACATGATTCCCTTTATTATTACGAAGTGTCCCTCGGTATCTTTCTTCACCTTTTTATTTTTAAGTCTATTTTGCTTATTAGTACCACTACCCCTGTTTTCCTCTGAATTCCATTTGCTTGAAATATTATTTTCCACCCTTTCACTTTGAATCTATTTTGTCTTTGGAGCTGAGATGTATCTCCTAAAGGCAGTATATGGTTGTGTTTTGTTTTCTGATCCATTCTTCAATTCTGTGCCTTTTTATTGGTGAATCTGTTCCATTTACATTTAGGATGATTATTGAAATATGAGGTTTTCCTATAACCATTTTATCTTTGGCTTTCTGTTAGCCCTTTTTTTTTTCCCATTTCTTCCTTGCACTTCTCTACTTCTATCTGACTGCTAGTTGCCTTACTCCTAGTTATTTAGGTGACCTGACCCCTTTTTGTATTTCCTTTTATTCAGGCCTTGTATTGGAGATTCTCTCAACCTTTTTTTTTTTTTAATGTCTGGAAAGATCTTTATTTCTCCTTCATATCTAAAGGAGAGCTTAGCTGGATACATTACTATTGGCTGGTAGTTCCTTTATTTAATAGTTTGAATATTTGATTCCACTCCTTTCTGGCTTGTAAGGTATGTGCTGAGATGTCTAATGATACTCTAGTAGGTTTTCCATTATAGGTTACCGTCTTCTTTTCCTTGGCTGCCCTGAGAATTCTTTCTCTGTCATTGACTTTTGCTAATTTAAGTATAATACGTCATGGAGAAGGCTTCTGTGAGTTGAGATAATTGGATGTTCTATTGACTTCTTGAATTCAAAGCTCCAGCTCATTCCTTAGAGTTGGGAACTTCTCATCAACTATTTGTCCAAAAATGCTTTCTTATCCCTGTCCCTTTTCCTCCCCTTTGAGAATGCCTATTATTCTTTTGTTTTCTTTTCTGATGGTATAAGCTAGTTCTTGTATTTCTCTTTCCTTATACTTCATTCTTCAGTTTCTGTTTTCTTCTGATCGATCCTAGATTTCTGTCTTCTATATCACTGATCCTTTCTTCCATTTAGTCAACTCTATTCTTCAAGCTTGCTATTTCATTTTTTTTATCTCTTGCAGTGTATTCTTCATCTCCAGAGTTCTATTTGGTTCTTTTGAGGATTTCAATCTCCTTTCTAAAGAACTCATTCTGCTCGTTTAGGTTTTTTTTTTTTTTTTCAATTTCTGAAATTGTTAATATGAATTGTTTTGGATCTCACTGAATTTTTTCAGAACCATCCTGAATACTCTAATTTAAGTCACATATTTCTATGTTCTTAAGCTTATTTTCTGGAGAATGTTTTCTTTCTTTCTGAACTGCCTTGTCACTTTAGTTGTTCATGGTGTTAATGAACTATTTCTCCACCTGGGCATTAATAGAAGTTATTCTGCCTTTTTTTTTTTTTTTCCAAGAAAGTGATTTATTTTACAATGGTCTCTCTTTAGACTGTTGCAAAGAAGGCTTTTTCCTTTTGGCTTCCAGTGAGTAGCTTGTAAGCCTCATGGATTCCTGCTTTATATGACGTCTTAATAATGCCTTAGTTTTCTTATAGATATTCATTCATGCTTGCTATTCTCAGTGTCAGTCTCTTTCAGTGTTAGCGTCAGTTTTGGTAACGTTTCCTCAGATCCTCCTGGGTTTCAGTCTTGTAGTATATGAGAGGATGGGCCCTCTGGATTGAGGGAAGGAAGCTGAAGCTCAGCCTTGAGTACTGCAGCCATAGCTGATAATAATCATGTGTTGTTTCTCTCCTGTACCCACTTCTCTGCCACCCCCAGTTCTCCGCTTTCTGCCCTGATGCCTGGGCACTGCCACCCAGGCAGCGTTTTTCAGGGATCCTTTTGTACCTTCTCCCCTCCCCCTTCTCCTGCAGGAAGCTCCAGCTATGAGATGCAGCTTCTTTGTTTCTCCTGATGTACTGCCAGACTCTCGAATTTCTTACCTGTGGTAGCTCTTATGCGCAGATCCCATGCTCAGACGTGCTGGTGTACAGTTTGGGTGTTTTTTGTTGTTGTTGTTGTTGCTGAGTTTTAGACATTCAGCTTATTGTAGTTTCAAGGGGAGAGATCTGGGGATGTCTCTCACTCTGGCATGTTTCTGACGTCACTTCCTATGTCCAGCTAGGACTTCCAACACTGTATTGAATAATACTGGTGATAGCAGTTAGCCTTGTCTTGTTCCTGATCTTAGAGAGAAGATTTTTAGTTTTTAACCATTAGGATATTGTTACCTGAGTTCGTTACATATGTCCTTTATTATGTTGAGGTAGTTTCCTTCTATACCCATTCATTAAGTGTTTTAATCATAAATTGATACTGTGTCTTGTCAAATTCTTTTTCTGCATGTATTGATATGATCATATGATTTTTATCCTTTATCTTATACTTTTTCCCATTACTAAAATTGCATATTTTAAACCATACTTGTGCCCCTGGGATGAAGCTTTCTTGATCATGGGGCATAATATTTTTAATGTGTTGTTGTATTCAATTCGCTATTATCTTATTTAGGATTTTTGCATCTGTATTCAAAAGAGATATTGGTCTGCAGTTTGTGTGTGTGTGTGTGTGTGTGTGTGTGTGTGTTGTGTTATCTTTACCAGGTTTTGGTTTCAGGGTAATGTAGTCCTCATAAAATTAGTTAGAAAGTATGACCTCTTTTTCAATTTCTTGGAAAAGTTTGAGAAAAAAAGGTATTAAATCATCTTTGAATGTTTGGTAGAATTAACTAATAAAACCATCTGGTTCTGAGCTTTTACTTTTTTAGAGGTTTTTGATTGTTGTTTCTATTCCCATACTGTTGATTGGTCTATATAGATTTTGAAGTTTTTCATGATTTAATTAAGAAGTTTATATTTTTAAGAACTTGTCAATTTCTTATAAGTTATTGAATTTTGTGGTGTATATTCTTTCATAGTATTCTCATATGGTCCTTTGCATTTCGGTGGTATCAGTCATAACTTCTTCTCTTTTATTTCGGAATTTGTTTATTTGTATCCTTTCTTCTTTTTTTCCTTATTGATTCTCACCAAGAGGTTGTTAATTTTATTAATCTTCTTTAAAAACCAGCTCTTTGTTGCATTAAAATTTTCTATGGTCTTTTTGTGCTAAGTTTTATTTAATTCTGCTCAGATTTTTATTATTTCCTTTCTTGCGCTGACCTTGGTCTTCATTTGTTCTTTTTTTAGTTTTTTAAAGGTGTAATGTTAGGTTGTTTATTTGAGATCTTTCTTGTTTCTTTAGGTAGGACTGTAATAATATGGATTTTCTTCGTATTGCTGCTTTTGATATGTGCCAAAATTTTGTTGTTCTTCCTGCTTTCTTTTTACAGTTGATCTCCAGTTTCAAAGCAATTTGGTTGCAGAATATGCTTGATATAATTTTAGTCTTCTTAAATTTGTTGAGGCTACTAGTTTTGTGTCCCAACATATGGTCTATCCTTGAGAATGTTCTATGTGGATTGAAGAAGAATGTGTAATCTGATGTTTTGGGATGAAAGGCTCTGTAAACTCTGATTATGTTCAATTGGTCTAATGTGTCATTTTAGGTTGAGATTTCTTTAGTGATTTCTGTTTGGATGATCTATCTATAGCTGACAGTAGGGCATTTAGGTCCCTTACTACAATTGTGTTTTTGTCAGTTTCTCTCTTAGTTCTGTTAGTAGTTGTTTTGTATATTTTGGTTCTCCTTGATTGGGAGCATATATATTGATAAATGTTATGTCTTCCTGATGGATAGTTCCCTTTATCATTATGAAGTGTCCATCATTGTCTCTCATGACCTGTCTATGTCATCTCATGTAAGTATGGCTACACCCACTTTTCTCTAGTTGTCATTTACTTGGAGTATTGTTTTCCAATTTTTTTTTAAATTTTTATTATGGCGACTTTGGTAACAAAATCCAGTAAATTTCAGGTGTACAATTTAACAGTTAAATAAATA
>NW_006438077.1:396182-400363 GCF_000325575.1 Pteropus alecto | reverse complement strand
CACGGCCCATAGTTAGGTTTCTAATTTTTCACTTTGAAGCTATATTTGTCCTTGCAGCTGAGATGTGTCTCTTGAAGGCAGCATGTGGTTAGGTTTTGTTTTTTGATCCTATCTGCTACTCTGTTCGTTTTGATTGGTGAGTTCAGTTCATTTACATTTAGGGTGTTAATTGAAATATGAAGTTTTCCTATAGCCATTTTGTCATTTGTTTTCTGTTAACTCGCTGTTCCCATTGTTTCTTTGTCCTTGTGTTTCTGTCTGTTATTTTAATTTGGTGGTTTTCTATACTTTCTATACTTTTCTCCTCTGTTTCCTTTTGTTTTATATTCTGTGTCCCAGTTCTGGATTTTTTTTCGTTACCATTAAGCTAACATAAAGGAAAGTTTTATATATGCAGTAGTCCTTTCTTTTTTTTTTTTCCCTGCATGTACCTAATTTCCATTATCCTTTGCAGATTCAGATTTTTCCTTTTTCCTCTTCACTGCTTTTGTTATCTCAAATTATCCCTATGTGTGCTGTTCTTTTATTTCTAGGTTGCAGTAGCTATCGTCTTCTCAAGGTTTTTTTTTTTTTTTTTTTTTTTATCTTTAACCATTATGTGATAATTAAGCTTATAATACCCTGTTCTTATTAAGGATTGCACTTTCCTATTTCTGTCTGCCTGTTAGTCATCGTATTCATAGTTATGTATTTTTCCCTTCGCTTCAGGTAAAATAACCCCCTTCAGTACTTCCTGTAATGCAGGTCTTGTGGTGGAAAATTCTCTCAGCATTCCTATTTCTGGAAAGGCATTTATTTCTCCTTCCTATCTAAAGAATAACTTTGCTGGAGGTTATTTTTGGTTGTTAAAGTCTCTCTTTCAATAATTTAATTGTTTGGTTCCACTCCCTCCTGACTTGTAAAGTTTGTGCTAAAAAGTTCGATGATAATCTAATGGTTTTTCTTTATCAGGTACCACCTTTTTTTCTCTGGCTGCCTTGAGAATTTTTTCTTCATTTTTAATTTGCGACAACTTCAGTATAACGTGTCTTGGAGAAGAGCTTTTTGTTCAGATAGTTAGATGTTCTATTTGCTTCTTGGATCCAGTTCTTTCCATAGCTTTGGGAAATTCTCACTGACTGAATATGCTCTCTGTTCCTGTCTCCTTCTCTTCTTTTTCTGGTACAATCATTATTTTTATATTATTTTTTCTGATGGTGTCAGATAGTTCTTGTAGAATTCTTTCATTTTTTTTTTCACACTCAAATATCTCTCTTCTTCCATCTGTGTCATGTCCAGATTTCTGTCTTCGGTAGCACTACTTTTTCCTCCATATGATCAGCTCTATTTTGTAATCATGCTATTTTATTCTTCAAATAAAACTTCTGAAACTTTTACAACACATTGTAATCATCAACCAATATTTTACTATTAAACTTAAATGGCCAATGGAGACAATGAGTTCTAAGATGGTTATTCTACCACTGATTAAGACTGTGGTGGCAGGTATTGGGGATAGCATTCATTTAACCTTCTGAGCTTTCTGAGCAGACTTCATGACAGCTCCAGCTATTGTCTTGTCCACTGCTTTGATGGCATCCCCAGTAACAGTCTGCCCCGTGTCACAAACAGCAAAACAGCCCAGAAGAAGATGATTAAAGAAGCTATCAACACACATGGGCTTGCCAGGAACCACATCAATGAGGGTAGCATCACTAGATTTCAAAAACTTTGGCCATCTTCTAGCTTGTTCCCAAAATGACGATCAATTTCCTTTAGCTCAGCAAATTTGCAAGCTGTGTGGCAATACAGCACAGGTGTGCATCTGGCACTGATTTGGCCTGGATGGTTCAGGGTAATCACCTGAGCCATGAATACAGCCGCTTCCATTGGTGGGTCACTTTTGTTGTCACGAGCCACATTGTCATGACATACATCTTTGACAGACACTTTCTTGACATTGAAGCCCACATTGTCTCAAAGAAGAGCTTCACTCAAAGCTTCATGGTGCATCTAAACAGACTTTATTTCAGTTATAACACTGACAGGAGTAAAAATGACCACCATGTCAGTCTCCACTCGACCCACAAGAACAGTATCAATACCACTAATTTGGTAGACATCTTGAAGGAGCAAACACAAAAACTTGTCAGTTAGATGAGGCAAGAGCTTCAAGCAGTGTGATTTCCACAAGCATTGCCATCTTTATGGGTAACTGTGAACCAAGGCATGTTAGTTAGCACTTGGCTTCAGCATGTTGCCATTCCAACCAGAAATTGGCACAAATGTTACTGTGTCAGGGTGTAGCCAATTTTCTTAATATAGGTACTGACTTTCTTAACAATTTCCTTGTATTTCTTCTCTCTGTACGGTAGTTCAGTAGAATCCATTTTGTTTACACCAACAATTAATTGTTTCATACCCACTGTGTAAGCCAGAAGGACATGCTCGTGGATCTGCCCATTTTTGGAGATACTTGCTTAAAATTCACCAATATCAGCAGTAACAATTAAAACAGAATAGCCAGATTGAGATGTGCCTGTAATCAAGTTTTTGATAAAGTCTCTGTGTCCTGGGGCACCAATGATGGTCACATGATACTTGCTAGTCTCAATTTTCCAAAGGGAGATACCAATGGTGATACCACACTCAGGGTCAGCTTTCAGTTGACCCAAGACCCAGGCATACTTGCAAGTTCTTTCTCATCTCAGCAACCTCCTTCTCAAATTTTTTTTATTGTTCTTTTGTCAATCACATCACATTTGTAGATCAGATGGCCAGTAGTGGTAGACTGGCCAGAATTTCTGTGTCCAATGATGACAACATTGATATGAGTCTTCCTTTCCCATTTTAGCTTAGATTTAGCAGTGGTTTTCATGACATTTGTATTCTGGCAGCAAACACTTTTGCAAAAAAGCTGTACTCACCCTTATTCTTGTGATGATGTGAGATTATACAATGCCTACGTGATGAGATGAAGTGAGGCGAATGACATAGGCATTGTGACAACGTGCTAGGCTACTACTGATTTTCTGATAATACATCAGAAGGAAGATCATCTGCTTTAGTGATCCTGGATCACCAAGATATGATGATTGACCCTGGGTATCTGAAACTGGGGATAAAGAGTGATTACTGTACTTTTGTTAATTAAATAATGCCTTTGCACGTGAGAACACTGATGACATCTGCATAATTTCTTTTATAAAAGTTGCATGGTTTTCTTATTAAAACATTATGATACTATTGTTGAAATAATGGAATATATTTCATGCCTTAGTTATCCATGTGGCAAAAGTCAGTATCTAATTTATATCAATTGAACTACCTACAAGAAAATATTATTAGCTGCACCAAACACTATAAATAATAATCAGGAAGACATATGTTCACAGTATAACATCCCAATACCTCTGATTATGTATCTCATTACTTGTTCTGCTTCTAGTGGCAGCCAAAATAACTTGTCTAGAGTTTGTTTGGACATATAGTCTAGAATTTAAAAAGTAACTTTCCTGTTAAATAAATACTAGAGAAAATAAAATTTTTGAGGGAATACTTGGAGAAAGGATACACCTTTGGGATTTTAAAGGCACTATAATATCAAATTCATTATAACTATAACACTCAAATTTATCTGAAATAGTTTATTTATAGTGATGAATGAAGGAGAAAAAATTCTAAGGAAAAAACCCACAATGTCTCTATATACGTGGGGTAGGTAAAGACAATTCAATTTGAAAACATTTTGAAGGATTAGATTCTCTGGATTCCATATTTTCGTGTCTATCCTCTTCCTTAATAGCTGTGAAGGGCTAAAATGACAAATGCAAAAGTGACTACAAAATGAAGTGTTTTTGTTTCTTCACTGTACAAATGGGGTTATTTATACATCATCAGTTTTTCTGATTTTCTCTTTAGAAAATTCCTTGTTGCCAACACAGGCAGCTAATCAAAGAGCAAATGGTATGAGAAATAAAAACAGCTACCCCTTCAATTCTCATTTTAATTTGAATTTATCAGCCTACACCATATTACACTCTCTCAAGCAGTTATATTTCAGTTGTACAGTAGTTCTAAAGGAGCTGATGAAAGTGGACTTTACAATATCCTCATTAGCCCAGTTCACCTATTTCCCAGAAAAGTGATGTAATCATATTCAACCAGATGTAATCATATTCAACCAGATCACTTTGCTTCAG
>NW_006438077.1:394891-396130 GCF_000325575.1 Pteropus alecto | reverse complement strand
TTATCTTCCCCAGCCCATTTCATCTTTACCCTTAGCTTATTGCATCACCTTATGCATCACTGGGATCATAAAAGCCATCAGAAGATAAGTGTATTATCCTCCCACAATCAAATCTACAAACTTACCTGCATCAATATTCATATTTCTTATCTTCCTCTTGCTATCACAGAAAAAAAATTACCTTTTCCTATTGAAGGTCAATCACTTCCTTTGTTAAGTGAAGAAAAACCAGGAATATACATTGTCACTAAAGTCAATAGAGAGAAGTATTTTAAGAAGAAGAAGAAAGTGCTTAAATTGTCAAATATTTTTATTGCACTACCTACTTCTTTAGTTTTCTTTTTTGCTAGCTCTTCTTTATGTATCCAATTTCAAAACAATAATGTACCTTCATCTTGAATCTCAGGAACTTCAACTCCTTCTTTCCTTCTTTTTCTTTCTCTTCCTTTCCTTTTCCTTCCTTTCTCTTCTCTTCTCTTCTCTTCTCTTCTCTTCTCTTCTCTTCTCTTCTCTTCTCTTCTCTTCTCTTCTCTTCTCATTTTAAGCATCTCTTCCCTTTAAGTTATCTTGCTTATCTATTGATAACTTCTTAATTCAAAACTATAATCTAGAACACACCCTAGAGCTACAGGCATATATATGATTTTCTACTCGACCTCTCCACTTGGGTGACTAATGAATCAGTAAAACTTAGCCATTGCCAAAACATTTATTTTTTCACTCACCAACCCATTACTTGTCCAATGTTCCCTATCTCAGCAAATTGGAATCAACATCCTCATAGTTGCTCAGACCTCAAATCTAAAAATCCTTTTTAGTCATTCTTTTCCTTATCTTTTATATCAATCAACAAGTTCTGTAGTATCTGTATTCAGAATATATCTCCAAACTATCTACTTTTTATCTCCACTGATAATATCTTAATATTATCTTTTGCATGGACTACTTTAATAGTCTCCTCTTGGTCTTATTTCTTCTACTTTTATCTCCTTCTAATCTATTCTTCAGAAAGCAACCGAGGTGATATTTTTATGTATAAATTAGATCATATGACTTAAAACCATGTAATGCTTCCCATTATTCTTAAAATAAAATCTAAAATATTCCTTGCAGCCTGCAAAGCTTTATGTGGTTTGACTCCTGTCTACTTCTCCAGTCTCCTCTGATGCCACTCTTCCCATTGTTCATCCTGGCTCATCTCAAAGTCTTTTTGGTTACTGTTCACTATTCTTATAAAGC
>NW_006438077.1:363961-394879 GCF_000325575.1 Pteropus alecto | reverse complement strand
TCTCATTTTTCAAGTCTTAGATTAAGTAATATCAAAACTGTCTTTCTCATCTAACTTATCTAATGTATCTCTCCCTACCCTTATATCCACTATTATATTATCCCAATTATTTCCTTTGTAGCCCTTAACATAAATTTAGCTTATATCTTTATTTACGGGTTTAGAAGTTTAAGGTCTGTATTACAACAAGGAAGTTAAGTCCCATGAAAGCAGGATTGTCTGTCCTTTTCACTTCTGTATTTCAAGTGCTTTGTAATGTGCTCAGTTGTTCAATAAATATTTGGGAAGCACATTACCATGGTCAGGAACATGGGCTAAGTCAAATTCCTGGTTCTACCACTTCCTAGATGTATTACTTGATCAAGTCATAACCTCTCTGAGACTTACTTCATCTGTAAAATGATAATAATTGTATTTATCTCATATGATTATTATGAATATTAAGAGAGATTTTTATTTGTTAAATACTGCATGTAAAAATTCAAACATAATGAGTATTCCAAAATATTAACAATTTTTAATTCGATTACTAAATAACACTTAACCAATAAATGTAGATTTTCTTTATGTACCATCTTAGTTATCTTTTACATTGTCTCTCAGAAAATCTCTTTGATATTCATGGCCTCAATTTCTACCTATAAACTAATCATTTTCAATGCTTCGTCTCTAAGATCTCTTTGAATTATGAACTCTATCTGCATATTTGATATCTCCACTTGAACATCCTTACTAAGCTCAAACTAAAAGTGTGAATCTGAACTCATCACATTTCCTGCACAATCTGCTTCTTCAGTAATCTGTATAATGACCACTTCCACATTTTTTTTAAAGTTGCAAGCCTTAAAGTTAATTTAGAGTTATCCACAGAAAATCAAAATATCTTATTCCATATCTACTATAGTATGTCAAAGAGAAGAATTACATCTGCAGGTGAAAAAAAAGTCCTAATCAGAGAGGCAATTTCTTTGAAATAAGATCCTCCCATGCCATCCAATTTCTCTTTGATAGAGATGAGTGAAGGATAGCAGAATATACCACCTCAAATGTGCCACTTTGGCATAAGGATTATTTTGAACTGAAGGCAATTAAGAAGAAGTAGATATAGTTATACACCACATAACAACATTTTGGTCAACAATGGACCACATATATAGTGGTTTCGTAAGATTATAATGAAGCAAAAATATTCCTATTATCCAATGATGTCATAGCTGTCATAATGTCATAGCACAACCCATTACTCACATGTTTGTGGTGATGCTGATGTAAATAAACCTACTGTGTTACCAATCATATGGAAGTATAGTACATATAATTATTACAGTACATAATATTTGATAATGATAATAAGTAACCATGTTACAGGTTTATGTATTTACTAAAGTTTTTATAGTTATTTTAGAGTGTATTTTTTCTACTCATAAAAAATGTTTGCTGGAAAAGAGTATTCTGTATTAGATCTTGTTATTACCACATCTCTTGATTGCATCATTTTATCTTGTGCTTGATTTAATCTCATGACCCCTAAACATACAAAATCCACTGCTAAAATTTCCGGTAAGAGGCCATATCAAGCGAATGACCTGGAAACAAACTTAATAATTAAATACTATAAAAGTAGAAAATCAGCGATGGCTATTGCTCACTAATGGAAGCTGTTAAAGGATCTTTTTCATTGAAGGCAATGAGAGTGACAAAAATTTGAGAAGGGCATATATCAGACATGGATAAATTTCTAATGACCTGGATTGAACACTAGACATAGAAGCATGAACCACTTGGCACTATGAGATCATGACCAAAGCAAAACATTTGTTTGCAATGGTGAAACAAAAGACTGACCTCAACTACTATGTTGAATGTACCACTAGCTATGAATGGTTAAAATTATTCAAGAATTGTTATTAATTATATACTATGAAAATGAATAGTGAATCTGCGAGTGTTAATGTGAAGGGAGCTGAAGAATTTTTGGAAACTCTAGATAAACCAATTATGGAGGAAAATTCCTTATTAGAGCAAGTATTCAATTTGGATAAAATCTCTCTATTCTGGAAATAAATGTCTGAAAGAACTTTCATCCATAAGGAGGCCAGGTCAATGCGAGGTTTCAAGGCTTTTAAGCACAGGATAATAGTCTTTCTTGGGGGCAATGTTGCAGGCTACAAATTGAAACTCTTTCTGATCTGGTGCCAAGAGAACTTCAGTGTCTTCAATCATATCAATAAGTGCACACTGCCAGTGTACTATATAAACAATATAAAGCTATAGATGTCCCAGCTCCTCTTCCAAGATGTCCTCCTGAACTGCTAAGCCAGCAAAATGAAGTAGTGCTTTTTGGAGAATAATATGCTTTTCAAGATTTTGCTTATTGTTGATAACGCTCCTGGACATCCTCCTTTTATTGGTGATCTTTTTCCTAATATCAAAGTGGTGTTTCTCCCTCCAAATATCACCTCTTTGATCCAACCAAAGGACTAAGGAGTGACAGTAACTTTTAAGGCCTACTGCCTGAGGAAGAACTTTGTCTGGCTATTGCTAAAACTGAGGAAGACACTGATGCAATTTTGGAAGGATTACAACATCTCTGACTGCATTGATAATTTTACTTGTGCTTGGGGTGATGTTACCAATGAATATATGAATGGCATCTGGAGGAAGACAGCCAAGAAATTTGTCCATGATTTAAAAGAATTTGCCAAGAATGAGGAGGTTGCAAAAATCAATTAGACTGTAATTGAGATGACAAGTAAGTTTCACCTGAATGAAGATGAAATTGAGGAGCTCTTAGAGGTGTTTCCTGAGGACTTGTCTAAGAATGAGTTGTTGGAACTGGAACAGCAATGTGTAAGTGAAGAAGAGACAAGGGAAGAGGAAACTATAGGAGAAGAAAAAAGAACACCCAAGAAAATTCACAGTGAAGGTTTTAGCAAAAACTTTTACAAACCTCAATAAGCTCCTTAAAAAGTTTGAAGACATGGACTTCAACATCAAAAGGTTTTCATTAATAGAAAGAAATATTTATGGTACATTAACTGCTTGCAAGCAAATCTACGATAAAAAATTTTAAAAAAAGAGTAAACAACCATGGACATATTTCTCAAATAAGTGACACCACTCAGGAAGAGCCTCAGGCAGGTCCTTCAGGAAGTATTGTAGAAGAAAGCATTGTTATTATAGAAAATGATAGCTCTATGTGTAACTACTCCCGAAGACTTCCCAGTTGGATAAGATGTGGAGGTTGAAGACAGTGATATTGATGATCTTGACCCTGTGTAGGTGTAGGCTAATATGTGTGTTCGTGTCTTAGTTTTTAACAATTAAGCTTACAAAGTAAAATGTTATTACAAAAGAGTCAAAAGTTTAAAAAGTTAGAAAAGTTTATAATGTAAAAAGTTAGTAAGTTAAGGTTAATTTATTACTGAAGAAAGAAAAACATTTAAAAATAAATTTATTGTAACCAAAGTCTCCACTGTTTATAAAGCCTACAGTAGTGTACAGCAATGACCTAGGCATCACATTCACTCACTACTAACTTTCTGACTCACCGAGAGCAACTTCCAGTCCTGCAAGCTCTATTCATGGTAAATGCCTTATACAGGAATACTGTTTTTATCTCTTATACCATATTTTTACTGTACCTTTTCTATGTTTACATATATTTAGATACATAACTACTTACCATTGTTTTACAATTGCCTACAGTATTCAGTACAGTATCATACTGTACAGGTTTGTAGCCTAAGATTAATAGGCTATACCATATAGCTTAGGTGTGTAACAGGCTATATATAGCATCTAGGTTTGTGTATAATGTTCACGCAATGATGAACTTGCCTAATGATTCATTCCTCAGAATGTATCCTAGTTGTTAAGTGATGCATGACTTTACAAGAAAAACTATCTGTCCTCCCCCTATTTGCCTAAAACTAGGACATAAATTTGTAAAACTGTCAGCTTTCCCCTCTCTACTAAGAAGGACAGAAGTTAATCACTGGAGACTTCTCTAGACCATTATCTTCACAGAGACAGTGCCAGAATAATTTGCATAACAAACCTTGCTAAAACTACATTTTATCTACTATTATCTTCTCCATATATTTGACTTCTCATAATCTGTTACTCTAGAAGCTCAAGGTTTTTTTCCTTTTGTCTTGTCACATCTCTAAAAATGTATTGTTCTTTTGTTAAAATGTATATAAGCCCGTTATAGCCATCCCTTTGAGTTATCCATGCATATGCATGATGCACACATTAACAAATTTCTGTTTGTTTCTCCCTCGTTAATTTTTATTTTGTTAGTCTAGTTTACAGAGCCCCAGCCAGAAGTCCAAGATTGTTAGAGAAAAGTAATTTTTTCCTCCCCATATAGCCAATGGTGTACCTAACCTAGAGTTTTTAAATCTTTTGACATTTGGCATTAGTAGATTTTAAGAGAGAGCTAAACTAGATCACTTGAGTATTCCATTGTTTTCTAGAACTGTTAACAGGCAATTTGTGTGCAAATGCTTCCAAATTAAATCCTCCTGGAAATATGTAATTATTGTATTTCCTCTATTACTATTATACTATACAAGTAAGGTATAAAGACCATTAAAGTACAAATGATGGGTAAATTAGATCCAGAAAAAAAAAGATACTAAATGAAAGGAGACCAATTACATTGATATTTTCTCTGTTGTGTCTATAGTTTTTATACCAATTCTCTGGCATTAGTGTTAGGACCAAGATAGCATTCTCAAAAACAATATTTGTTGTTGGTGGTGATGATGTTCATGTAAGGTTTTAGTGAAAAAAACATTTAAAATATGAAATATTATTAATGTTTGGTCATAGCTCATAACAGCAAAAAATTCAATAATAGTTGAATTTTTAGGCATGGGAAAATAAATACATTGCAACTCATTCACCAGTGAAATAAAACTACTGTCAATGCAATATATTATTCTTCTAATAACTTTTCCAAGAGCACCTAAAAAAAAAATCTTATAACTACAACAAACTCCATTACCAAGTTCATTGCAAATCATTTTTATTCCACAGACTTTTTGTCAGTTTAACCAACTTCTGTTCATGAGAGACAAGCAAGGCTCTATGAGGAATAGGGGGACCCTAAGTTCATAACACATACCAATTCTACATGAATCAGGTCTTACAGAGATGATATTTAATGAGCAGTGGTGCCAATAAGGCATTCGTAAATTGTTTCCTCTTTATACTACATCGAGCCGCTACCTAAATAACACTCAATGACAAAGGGCAAACCCTGAAAAAGCTCTCTACCTTTGTGACACCACTATTTCCTGATTTTGCTCTTACTCAATTTGTCTTCTCAATCTCCTTGGTATGGACTGAATGTTTGTGTGCTCCCCCCCAATTTTCATATGTTGAAATTCTAATGTCCAATGTGATATTAGGAGGTGGGGCTTTTGGGAGATAATTGGGTCATGGTGGTGGAGCCCTTGTGAATTGGTTAGTTATTGCTCTTATAAAAGAGACTTCAGAGTTATCTCAAGCTTTCTTCCATTTAAGGACACACAAAAAAGTATAGTCTGCAACCAAGAAGCAAGCTTTCATCAAACAGAATCTGCAGGCTTATTGATCTTGGACTTCTAGCCTCTAGACCTGTGAGAAATAAATCTTTGTTGTTTGAGCCACCCAGTCTACGGTATTTTTGTTAAACTGATGAAAACACTCCACTAAGGGTTACTCTGTCTTTGTCTGTGTATTAACTTTAGATGTTCCCCACGATTCCAATCATGGTTGTCTATTTTTTTTCTCTATAATTTTCTGGGTTATTTAATTGATTCCCAGAGCTGATGATTTTCTTCCCAGGTCTTTGACCTAAACCTTTGTTGTAAGTTATCGACCCATTGGTCTAATGGCTTCATATCCATATAGAAATCACACAGAGCTTATAAATTCAGATTTTCTTTTCTTACCTAAATCTACTTCTGCTTTTGCACTTGATATTTTCTCATTTATCATACCAATCAATTACTCAGTCTTATTAATTCTACTCCAGTCCATAAACTCACTCCAGTCCATTCTTCCTATTATCTATATAGATGGTTATCTGGTTATCTCTTTGACAGACTTCTCCAACGCCAATGTTGATCACATCTAATAGGCACCTACACTGATATAAATTGCAAATCAAAGCAATTCGCCAGTAATTTCTTAGTTGGGACATAGGGAGAAGGATACAGAGTATAATGAAAGCCTGAATGAGTAGCAACTGACTCAGCATAGGATTGAAATTCTACATATTTCACACACACACACACACACACACACACACACACACACACACACACAGAGTTTCAAATTAAGCAAATATTAAATTATTTTTAAAAGAACAAATGAATTATTGAACTACAAAATATAAAAATAACAGGAATGCAAAATAAGACAATAAAATAAAAAAGAAATAAACATTTAAAAATATAAAAATATGAAAAATTTAGACAGAAAAGTACACCCAAAAGTCAACACTAGGACAAGTTAACTCAAATATTATATAATATGTATATGGGAGAGGGGGAGGGAGGGAGAGAGAGAGAGAGAGAGAGAGAGAGAGAGAGAGATTTTGATCAATTGGCTTCCTTGTAATAGGATCTATCTAGCAAGTCTGACATTTGTATAGCTGTCTGGCAAACTGGAAATTCAGAGAAGAGCTATTACAGATGTCAGTCTAAAATCCACAGGGCAGCCGAGCAGGTTGGCAACTCAGGCAGCATTTCTATGTTTTAATCTTTGTACCCTTGTTTTAGAGAGTTATAATTGGCACATATAATTGTATATATTTAAACTGTACGATATGGTGATTGGACATATATATACTTAGTGAAGTGATTACTACAATCTGATTAATTCATATATCTACCACCTGACATGAATTTATAAGATCAAATTTTCAGACAAAATAAATATTTTAAGTTTAAAAGTCACTAAGTTACTAAATAGGTTATCTCACTTGGTATTTAAATCTTTTTGTATCTATTTGCAGAAGAGTAGATAGAAACATTAGATGCATACTATATGTTTTAATGTATAATTCTAAAGTGTATTACAATATGTCAATGTTTTAAAATTCCACCAGATTTATGCTGTGAAAAACAGGTATAAGCATTTTAGATATCTTTTTAACTATCTGTCCCATTCCTATTGCCACTAACCCTACTCTGAAACAAATAAATTTTTAAACTTTTTTTCCTATTAGTGTTTCTAGAGAAGCACTATAATTATTCCTTCAAGTAGAAATTAGTTAGACATGTTGCCACAAGTTGTTTGCAAATATAGCTTACCTTACATTTTAAAAACATTCCAGCATGGGTGGTAAATTTTTGTAAGGTGAATTCCCTTTTCTCAAATTGATGTAATGTAACTCTTAAAATTTAAATGTTTCCTATTGAAGTAATTTACAATTTTAGTGTAGAAATAGTTTTTCCTTAAAACCAATGAATCAGATCTTACAGAGATGCTAGAAGGTAACTTTGCCATCTAGTTTCATTGCTAAACATATTAAATGATGTGAAACAATAACTCTAGTACTTGTAATGATGTATTATCAATATATATACCCCTTAATAATATTTTAAACTGATCCAATAATTATTAAAGACAACAATGTTATATTAGAATAAAAGGATGAGATTTATGTTGAGAAAATAATTTAAAAGTTAGGTATAGATAAATACATAAATATAGTTACCATTAGACTTTTTATAATAGTGAACATGTGAGATTAACCTGAGAATGGTACAATGGAAAGGAGACAGTTGGGTAAATTATAGCATCTTTACTTGATTGACCAATATGCATCAACCAAAATGATGATAACAATAAACAAAGTGTTAAAAATGTAATTAATGTTTAATAGCAGATGATATTTTTACTATGATATAAACATGTGTATGAAGAGAACACACAAAACTAATAACTGATATATTTAGGAGAGATTTGCATTGTATTTTTAAAAACATTCTTTTTTTTATTTCTGTTATTCATGGTTATTTTTTATTGTTTTAAACTTTATTTTATTATTAGTTTCAAGTATACAGTACATTGGTTAGACATTTATATAGTTTATAGAACAATCTCCCTAATTGCTCTTTCTCCCCTCTGGTTTTCCACCTTGCCAATATATTAATGCTAACTGCTTTCCCTATGCCTTGTTCCACATCCCAGTGATCATCGATCAATTACTAATTTGTACTTTTTTAACCCTTCATCTCATTCTCCACAGCCCCTCAAACTCCCTCCCCTCTGACCATCCATATTTGTGATTGTCTTCCATATTTGTGAGTCTGATTTTAATAATTTTGTTATTTTCTTTTCTTACATTCCTCATATAAATGAAATCATATGGTATTTATCTTTGCCTGACTTGTTTCACTCAACATAATAACCTCTAGGTCCATTAATGTCATTGCAAATGGTAAGATTTCATTTTTTTAATGGCTGAGTAATATTTCATTATATATATGAACCATAACTTCTTTATTCAATCATCTGTTGATGGACATTTAGGTTACTTTCATATCTTGGCTATTGTAAAATGTACTGCCACGAACCTAGGAGTCTATAGATCTTTATGAAATTTTTTTTGGGTTTTCTTTGGATAAATACCCAGAAGTACAATAGCTGGGTCAAAAGGCATATTCATTTTTAATTTTTTAAAAACTTCTAGATTGTTTTCCATAGTGGCCATACCATTTTGGAATCCCACCAACAATGTATGAGGGTTCCTTCTTCTCCACATCCTCATCAACACTTGTTGTTCTTTGATTTATTACTTATAGCCATTCTGTCAGATATGAGATGATATTTCAATGTGCATTTAATTTGCATTTCTCTGATAATTAATGACGTTGAGCGTATTTCCATATGTCTTTTGGCCATCTGTATTTCCTCAATGGTGAAATATCCATTCAAGGTCTTCTGCCCAACTTTTAACCTTTTTTTTTCATATTTATTGACATATAATAGGAAATTAACATTGTACAATTCAATGAGTTTTTTCAATTATAGTTCGCATATAATAATACACCAGTTTCACTTCATAGCATAGTTATCAGAGATCCACATAACTTGCAAAGTGATCACCCCACTAATTCTAGTATCCTTCTTACCCCTTATATATTCATTATAGCATTATTAACCATCTTTCTCATACTACACTCTACATTTCCATGTCTATTCTGCAACTATCCATTTGTACATCTTAATCTCTTTGCCTTTTTTTTTTTTTGGTGCCCCCTAACCCTTCTCCCATCTAATAGTCCTGAAAATATTTTCTGTATCCGAGTATATTTCTGCTTTCGCTTTTGTTTATTTTGTTCTTTAAATTCCACATGTACATGAAAACATGCGATATTTGTCTTTCTCTATCTGATCCATTTCATTCAGCGCAACACCCTCTAGGTCCATCAAGGCGATACCTTTTTCCATCCCCTTCCTTTCAGTCAGTGTGAGTCTTTTAATCTGAAGTGAGTCTCCTGTAGGCAGCCTATGTAGGGGTCTTATTTTCTTATCCATTCAGCCACTCAATCTTTTGGTTGGAGCACTTAATTCTTTTCCATTTGAGGTACTTGTTGAAAGGAATGTAGTTATTACCATTCTTTATTCCTGTTTTGGATACATGGTTTTCTTCTTAAAGAAGCCCCTCCAACATTTCCTGCAATACTGGCTTGGTGTTGATAAATTCCTTTAGCTTATTTTTGTCTGGGAAGCTCTTTATCTGTCTTTCTACTCTAAATGATAGCTTTGCTGGATAAAGCATTCTTGGTTGTAGAGCCTGGGATTTCATCACTTTGAATATTTTGTGCCAAGTCCTTCTGACCTGCATAGTTTCTTTCAAGAAATCAGCTGCCAGTCTTATGGGTGCTCTCTTGTAGGTAACTAACTGTTTTTCTTTTGCTGCTTTTAAAATTATCTCTTTGTCTTTGACCTCTGAAATTTTAATGATGATGTGTCTTGCTGTAGGTTTGTTAGAATTACTTTTTTTTGGGGGGGCACTCTTTGTGCTTCTTGAACTTGTAAGTCTAATTATTTTCTCAGTTTAGGGATGTTTTCTGTAATTATTTCTTCAAATAGATTCTCAATACCTTGCCATCTCTCATATCATTCAGGTACTCCTATGATGCGGATATTGTTACGTTTCATTTAGTCCCAGAGGTCTCTTAAACTATTCTCATTTTTTTAAATTATTACTTTTTTTCTTTGTGTTGCTCTGATTGGGTGTATTCTGCTACCTTGTTTCCCAGTTTGATGATTCAGTCTTCTGCTTTGTCCAATCTACTGTTGAATCCTTCTAGTATATTCTTCATTTCAGTTATTGTATTCTTCATTTCTGTCTTGTTATTTTTTTTTTATGGTTTATATGTCCTTTTTATGCTTCCTATCTCTCTGTTGAGGTTCTCATTGTGCTCATCCATTCTCTCCCTAAGTTCATTAAGCATCTTTAGAACCATTATTTTGAACTCCACCTCTGGTACGATGCTTGCCTCCATTTCATTTAGCGTGTTTTCTGGAGTTTTCTCCTGTTGTTTCATTTGTGTCATGTTTCTTTGTTTTCTCATTTTATTAGCCTCTCTGTATTTGTTTCTATGTTTTAGGAATATTTGTTTCATCTCTCAGACTTGGCTAGATAGTCTTATGTAAAAGGTGTCCTCTTTGGCTCAGTGGCACACTCTCCATAATCCCCTCTGACAGGGGCTCTGGACTTGACCTTTGTGTGGGTTGTGTGTGATCTTCTGTTGTAGCTAAGCCTTTATTATTGTTAGTACATCATTGGATAGGATCAATGCTCAGGCTGACTTATTGTGAGAACAGGCTGCACTCACAGGGTAAGAGTTGCTATGTGAGGGCTGACTCCACTGAGTGGGATTTGACCTAGCTGGCTTGTGTACTTGTTGCAAGCACCTTTTGTGTGTACCACTTATGGGACTAGTCAGGGTGGTCTGGTTCCAGCCTCTGTGTGCATTGGTTTTGTGGCCTCTTGAGAGGAGATCTCCAGTGAGCCAAGGTCATCTGCTCCCTTTGATTGATCAAGGCTATCTGGTAGGAGTTACAAAGCAATCCACAGATGGTTGTTGCCTCTGCTGGTTCTAAGGTAAGTGAAAGAGACAACATTGTAGGCAACATTGTCCTCGTGTCTGATCTAGGGCCATTTAGCAGAAGGACCAGTGCTCCTCCAGGACTGACACTGCCTGTCAGTTGCCTGTAAATCTCTGAAATTGGAAGAGCCTCTGGGTGATCTGTGTGTTGAGAAGTGCAGGGACCCGGTGATTCTCCTTGATCTATTGAATAAATTTCCCCCTGCCATTGCAGTGTCAGTTTACCTGCCTCTCTGTATAGGTTTCCAATTATGGCAAGGTCATCTTTTGCCCACCTCAGGGCTGCAAACACCCAAGTTCTGTTTAAGAATTATTGAAGCTCACGGGCATGAGTTTGTGGCCTGCCATCTAATGCTTCTCCCTGATGAACTGGCTTTGTGTGTGCTGCACATGAACTGAGTGCTGTTTGCTGTTGAATTTGTGACCCACGGAAAGGAAAGGATGAGACTGAGTTGCCTGGAAGCAGGCTTGCCACAGGTGGGTTAGGTAGGGCATCGTCTCAGTGAGGCATGGGGCCATCAGGCCTATATAGCACCAGATTTCTTGCCAGCTCTTGGACTGCGAGCTCCCAACAAAGTCAGATATCACTGCATGAAACTGCTGTCATTTGTGATGGGGCCACAAAACCCCTGTGATCTGCCCAAGCGATACTGTATCTCATGCTGTCAGCAGTGAACTTCCTGTCACTGTATTCCCTGAACTTTGCCCATTTTACTGGCTGAGATCTGTTGACTGCACAGAATGCACCACCCCAGGGCAAGGGCAGATGCCTGTCAACGTGTGGCAGGCACTTTGTGTATTGGATGGGGCAGATTCTGAGGGAGTCAAGGGCTGTCAGGCCAATACAACTTCATTTTTGCTGCAACTTCTGTGCCTGTGTATTTCTGCTGTAGTCACAGATCACAGCGAGACCAGCTGCTGTCCGGGACAGTCCCGCAGACCCCTGTGATCTCCCCATAGACCCCTGTGATCTCCCCACAGGATATCACAACTCTTGCAGGCAGCAGAGGTCTGACTGCTACTGATTTCTCTGCTGTGCCAGCCTTGTGCTAGTCAAAGTTTGTTGCCTGTGGGTATTGAGAGATCTAGGGGGAGGGACAGGGCGGTGATAGCTGACTGTCAATGGGCCGCCTGGGGCAATTTATGGGTATAGTAGGACAGAGTCTCAGGGAGACAATGGCCATCAGATCAATACAGCCTCTTACTTGCAAATTCTATAACCATTCGCGCATTCCCACAAAAGTCACAGATTATAGCGAGACCAGCTACTCTCTGGACTAGCCCATAGATACCCAAGATCTTCCCAAGTTCATGTTGACTGCAGTGATCTGCCTGAAACTGTCTCCGAAACGCATGCTCACAGTGCTGACTGTCATCTGTGAAGCCTGACCTTGAAATGGTACAGGCTGTGGCAGCCACCGAGCAACAAAAGCCCTAGGCAATCTGCAGGTTGGGTGGAGCAGGCTGATCTCCTCAAGCCAGGGCTTCCATATTGGATCTACTAGAGTAAACTAGAGTGATCTGTAGATTGCACCCCATAGAGGGGCTTGACAAAGGTACATTTGTGGCTGCCCATCCAGCCCTCGTTTTGACACCAGAACATGCAGTCTTTCCTTGTAAGAATCTTGAGTGAGCCTCTGACCCACTGCCAGTGCCACAGGTGAGTGTCTGCAGATCAGAGAGCCTGTGCGTAGGCCCTTCAAAGGGGCATTTACGGTTTCAGTCTTCTTTCGTCTCACTCAGACAGTTGGAATGCTCTCTAGTTTTTACAGTCAGACTTATTGGAAACTCTTCTTCCCTGGGCTGGGACCCTGGGCTAGGGATCCCCCAAATGAGACTAGGGCCCCTTCTCTCCTTCAGGGGAGCCTATGCAGCCTCACTCTCCTGATGTTCCTCCACCACCTGCAGATGCGGGGTCAGCCCGATTCGTGACTGTACCCCTACTACCAGCTTCAATGTGGCTCTTTCTTCATATTATCAGATGTATGTGTTATGATTCTCCACATTAATTATTCTATAATTTGGTTGCAATTTCAATGCTGACCTGGGAGGAAGTGAACCCTGCTTTTACCAACTTCGAGAATCGAGCTGTGGTTACTTTTTAAAAACAAACTTGGAGGGAGGGATGCTTGAACACTCTTCCCATTATGTAAGTAGTATAAATTTGAGGAAGGCACGTACTAGCTGCAACACAATTTGTATTAAAGTTGGAACTATTTTTGCTTAGCTTCACTATTCTGGAAAATATATATGCTAATACATACATTCTAAGTATTCTAATGTCAAAAGCAGAAACTAATTATTTTTATGGGTTACACTTGATGAATCATGTTACCTTCACACACATTTTATTAAAGTGATAAGAAAAGATATTACACTTGAACTTAGCCAAAAGGCTGAGAAGCAATTCACACACATTTTAAACATTGCTCATTTTCGCACTGAAATTGGAATTTATTGTTATCTGAAAATACCTATTGAAAAATATTGAGTACCTTTTCTGTGCTAACAGCTAGAGTGTAACTATGAGTAAGACCTAGCCTAAGTTGCTTATATAACTGGGCAGACAGAGCAAATGCAACCAACAATAATGTAATGAGAGAAATCTCAATTTGTAAAATAAACAGTTATTAAGGCACACAGAAAAACAATATAGCTTTATCAGAGAAGTTTATTGTTGTGGTGCGATCAATTCTAAGACCCACGGAGCCAATTGAGATGAATTATGAGCCTTTATTAGCCAGCTGGCGACTGACTCTCTACCTCGCGGAGTTCGAAGAGATCAGACCCGAGCTCCCCAAAGAGGCAGTTTATGAAGCCTAGAACCACACTCTGGTTTAACATCAAACAAACAAGCAGATTACATAAGCAGAAGTTGGCCGTTAGCATATCTTTGCCCAGAACCACACCCTTGACATTTATGTTTGAATTAGGTCTTAAATGATATATAGGATAATTACATGTAGAGAAAACAGAGAAATAAAGAGGAAGCATTACAGTCCTGAAACAAGACATTAATGTGAAAACAATTCTAAAATCACAGAGAATATGAAGTAGTCTTTGCATTTTAATTGACTAGTAAGTGTTGTAAACCTGCATGAAGAATGTAGTGTGTATGTGTATGTGCGTTATTGATGATTTTGACAGGGTTGAAGACAAGGAAGAAGTCATAGTAAATAACACCAGAAATTAACATCACATGCCAACAAAAGCATTAAATGTCATTATGTTAACTTGAAGATTTACAAACTTAAGAGAAGTAAGGCTTCTGGGAAAGATAAAAATGTAGAAGCTGACTTCTACCTACCTCCAAGGGACTGACCAAAATGACCACTTAGATTAAAAAATGGTGGTGGGTTGGGGGATGTGGAGCAATGTGATTAACAAATGAAAAAGACTGTGAATCATGTTTTTTCTTTGTTTGTTATATCTTTGCATTTACCAACATTGCTGGGCCACCACAAAATAAGGGTGCAATCCTGACTCTCCAGGGCATCCTTTACAAAGAGACAGACAAGGACACAGAAAGACATTTCTCCAACTCACAAGATAAAAAAAAGAAGATCAAACAGAGTCAGATTCTATACCTTGACTACATATCAGGATAAACAGATACTCAGATAATGAAAGATGGTCCCTATAAAGTGCCTAACATGGGAGAGAGGAGAAGGTAACTGAAAGTGTCCATACTAAAAAAAAAAAAAAAATACATCCCCTTAACTCATCATATCCAGGTCATGTGTTTATAAGATCAATACCTACAGACCGTGGAGGAAAAGAGAAGCATTGGTGTATAACCACAAATACAAAGGAACTTAAATATTAAGAATTATGCAAATTAAGTTGAAAATTTGAATTATGTTTTCATTGAAAATTTGTATGTTTTCTAGCAAAAATTGGAAAAGTTTGCAATATAAAAATGCAATTTCAAAAATGATCTATGTTCACCAAGAAAAATGTATGAGGCTCTCCAGATTAAAAAAATCTGCATAGAGAGAAAAATAAATTGCATAGATGATAGAGGCTCTGTTCATTCCTGTGGTGACCAAATTAAAGTTGTGACAGAAAAAAGGAGCAAACAGCAAGGAAAATTGCCTGGAATCTAGATGGATATGCCCTACAACTAGAGAGAGAAATAATAAATCACCCTGCAATGGGAGTGGGTAGGACAAGGCGAGGCCCTGAGGCTGCCTGATCCCAAGCAGCTGAGTGGGACAGAGGCCATAGCAGTGGCAACCAACAACTGCAGAAGCCTCTTAAAGGGGCTGTGTCCACAAGTAGACTTTCGCGGTGAAGGACCTACTTGCTCTGAGGACCAGTGCTGGTTTGGCTGCGCAGGGGCACCAGAGACTTCAAGGGGACGTTGAGTTGTGGGAATGAGGGCCTAAGGCAAGACTCACTCTGTACAGAAGTGCAGGTGGTATCCATTGTTCCTCTGTTGAGCCCTCCACCCACTGAGTGCATAGACTCAGCACCACCTTAGTGGAGACCTCATCAGGCTGAATAACAGAGGTCACTCTGCCCAGAAGATTCCCTGAAACTCTTCCTCCCCCAACTCGCAGCCCCACCCAAGCCACATCCATGTGTGTCCTCTGTGAGTCAAGTGCTGCTTGCTGAGCAGTGCAAAGACTCACACTGGTGGCAGCTGACCACGGTTTCTTGAGGCAAATATAAGTACAGCATGTGGGGATTGTTTTCCAGAGGCGCACAGGCTTGGGCTAAATTTGGCCCACAGCTGAATCCCTCTCAGGACTGTGCCACTGGACACCTACTACACAAAGCCGCACTAATAAGACCAGGAAACATAGGAGCTTCGCTTAGTACATAGAAACAGACACAGAAAGGCAGCTAAAATTGGAAGGAAAAGAAACAAAAAACATATGAAAGAATAGAACAGAGATCCAGAAATAATAGAATCAAGCAATCTAACAGATGTAGAGTTCAAAGCACAGGTTATAAAGATGTTCAATGAACTTATGAGAAATGTAGATGAATTCAGTGAGAATTTTAACAAAGAGATAAAATAACATAAGAATGGAAATGAAAATTATAAAAGGGAAATGGTCATAAAAGAAGAACATATTATCTGAGATAAAAAGTATATTAAATGGAATAAACAGAGTGAATAAAGAATAGAATCGAATGACCTATATAGAGGATGGGGAAGCCAAGGACACTCAATCAGAGTGGCAAGAAAAAGAAGCCAAGACTATAATAATAATATAAGGAGCCTATGGGACACTATTAAAGGTAAAAATATCTGTGTCATGAGGGTACTGAAAAAAAAAAAAAAGATGTTGAAGAGCTATTTGAAGATATAATGATGGAAAACTTCCCTCACCTGGTGAAGAAAATAGACATAAACTGCCAGGAAGCTCGGAGAGTCTCAGAAACCAGGAACCCAAAGAGGCCCACATCATTAAAATGCCAAATGTTATATACGAAGAGAGAATTTTAAAAGCAGCAAGAGAAAAGCAGTGAGTTACCTACAAGGGTGTACCCATAAGACTGGTAGCTGATATCTTAAAAGAAACTATACAGGTCAGAAGGACTTGGCACAAAATATTCAAAGTGATGAAATCCCAGGCTCTACAATCAAGAATACTTTATCCAGCAAAGCTATCAGGTAACAATTAAATACCTATCAACAAGTACCCCAAATGGAAAAGATTTAAGTGCTCCAACCAAAAGATAAAGTGGCTGAATGGATAAGAAAACAAGACCTCTACAGATGCTGCCTACAAGAGACTCACTTCAGATTAAAAGACACACACAGACTAAAAGGAAGGGGATGAAAAATAATATTGCCTTGATGGACCCAGAGAGTATTGCGCTGAATGAAATGGATCAGATAAAGACAAATATCGCATGTTTTCATGTACATGTGGAATTTAAAGAACAAAATAAACAAAAGCGAAAGCAGAAATAATCTCAGATACAGAAAATATTTTCAGGACTACTAGATGGGAGAAGGGTTAGGGGGCACCAAAAAAAAAAAAAAAGGCAAAGAGATTAAGATGTACAAATGGATAGTTGCAGAATAGACATGGAAATGTAGAGAGTAGCATGGGGAAGATGGTTAATAATGTAATAAATATGTAAGGGGATGAGGGGTTCTAGGTTTAGTAGGGTGACTCCTTTGTCAGTCATGTGGATTTGTCACTATGCTATACATCTGAAACTGGTATATTATTGTATGCCAACTTAATTGAAAAAAACTCATTGAATTGTACAATGTAAATATAAGCAACTAATTGTCTATTATATTTCAATAAAGCCCAAATTTTTTTGAATATTTAATATTATTCCAGAAAAAAATCTTCATAAAGGAAAATAATAAGGGGGACAAAGTCTTTATTTTTGTAAATGTACTGTAATTACAAAAAAAAAATATGGTATTGTTGCCAGAATGAAGGAACTCATAAAATAAAATAGAAATTTTTGAATGAAACCCAAATATATATAATTAGTTTTAGCTCGCATTTCAAATCTATTAGGATTGTTAATATAATTAAATAAATGATGCTGGTGCAGCTACCTAATAATTTGGTCAAAACTAAACTTATATACTTCCTCGAACAAAAATAAATTATTGTTGATTTAAGTTACAAAAATACTAGAAAATAGAAGATGAGTATTTTATTATATTGGAATGAGATTGGGCTTCCTAAGCCTGTCACCAAAGTAAAAATGATTAAGTTATAGATTAATTAAGTGACCATATAACAAACATTTCTAAAAACTTCTATGTGACATAAAACACCTCAGAAAAAAATTTAAAAACAAACAACAACTAAAAAAATGTATGCCCATTACAGATCAAAGGCAAATTATATTTTTCCAGTTTTACAGTGACATAATTGACAAAACTTGCATATATTTAGGTTGTACAATGTGATTTTTAAAAGTTTACAATGTAATGACTTTATTTTTATACATTTAAAAATAAGTTACCTTTTTTATCTGTGGTGAGTACACTTAATATCTACTATCCTAGCAAATTTTAGATACATAATACAGTATTATTCATTATAATTACCATGCTATTATTATATTCTCAGACCTTATTCATCTTACCACTGAAAGTTTGTATCTTTTGACCAACATCTCCTCACTTCTGCTCCTTCTAGACCCTGGCAACCATCATTCTACTCTCTGCTTCTTTGAGTTTGACTTTTTAAGATTCTACATATTTGTGAGATCATACAAATTTGTCTTTCTGTGTCTGGCTTATTGCATTTAGCATAATGTCTTTTAGGTTCATTCATATTAATGCGAGTGGCAAGATTGCCTCCTCTTTTATATATGAATAATAATCCATTGTATAAACATACCATATTTTCTTCATTCATATATATTAGATCCAGGAAGGCCCTATCTCTACTCCCCATAGTGTGGGAACCAGACTCCTCTCTTACCTTTGTGTGAAAACCTGACCTTGTATCCGGGTTGGCAATGCTGCATGCTCACCTTCCATTTCACTGGATTCTCCTCCCTTCCCCATTGCTTTATCACCCCCTCCCCAAATATTCCTACCAAAAAAGCTGCCTCAAGCCACATATAAGTTTCAGGTTCCCTCACATTTGGGGTCTACGCCATCTTCGGCACAGCCCAGCTGCCACTCTGCTAAAATAAATCCTGCTTAACCCTTTCGGCCTTGCGTGTTTCTTCTTTGGCTAATCTAACAATATATACCATGTTTTCTTTATCCATTCATCAATCAGTAGACATTTAGATTGTTTCCATATCTTAGCTATTGTGAATAATGCTGCAATGAACATGGGAGTGCAAATATCTATTGGAGATACTGATTTAATTTCCTTTGGACATATACCCAGAAATGGGATTGCTAGATCATATGATAGTTCTATTTTTTATTTTCTCAGAAACCTTCACATTGTTTTTCATAATGACTATATCAATTTATATTCTCACCGATAGTGTACAAGGGTTCCATTTCCTCCCATCCTACCCTATACTTATCTCTTGTGTTTTTCATAATAGCTATCCTAACAGGTGTGAGGTGATGTCATTGTAATTTTGATTTGCATCTTCCTAATGATTAATGATGTTGATTTCCATATGCCTATTGGCCATTAGTATGACTTCTTTAAAAAATGTCCATTTATATTCTTTACTCATTTTTTAATTGTATTATTATTATTATTATTATTATTATTATTATTATTTGTCATTAAGTGGTGTGAGTTACTTAAATATTGCAGTTATTAACCCCTTAACAGATATATAGTTTGAAAACATTGACTCATTCCATAGATTACTTTTTAATTTTACTGATATTTTCTTTGTTGTGCAGAAGTTTTTTAGGTTGATGTAGTCTCATTTGTTTATTTTTGCTTTAGTTTCTGTGCCTTCTATGTCATATTCAAGAAATCATTGCCAAGACAAATGATTGTGAAATCTGGTTGCTTTGCTCTTGTGATTCTCTGACATGCAGACCCACCAAATTTGTGCATTTTCCTGAGTCCTTGGAAGGAGGCTCTGTCAGCAGGAGTCAAGAGGTCTCAGGTATTGAACCTCTGGATTCACTTTTGGTGAGAGGTGACCAGCTCTGGCCCAAGCTGAAGTATTTATTGAACAAATTTCAGGGATCTACAGACCCAAGGTAGGCAATGGCTGACCTCAATGTGATCTGAAACTTATGTGAGTAGCCATAAGTTTAGTACTGGCATTGAATATGAATATTCAGCAACCTGGGAACAATGACTTCCCCACAACGGTGAAATCTTGGGACCCTGCCTCACCCAGATCATGTACCACCTGAGATTCTTTCAGCTGCTGAGTCTTACAGGCAGCCAGAAGGCCACCTCAGGCCTTGGGTGCCCTGGGCCTTTTTCTGAGCTGTCCCAGGCCTGGTACTGGTGGCAGTCGGCCTCAGTTCACATTGTGGCCTCTCCTAAATGACTCTAGGTCCTGCACGGGTAGCAACTAATTATGGATAGCTTTGTAGCTTCTATTAGGGAGACCCTGACCAGTAACAGGCAGTGGCTGAACTTGGATTCAATGGGAGCCCCTCCCAAAAGGCCTCAGAAACAAACAAACAAAAACCCAGAGGCTGGCATCAGACAGTAAGAGAGCACCAACTGATTAGCCTCAAAAGTGGCACAGCCAAAGGGCAGTCTCAACAGGCACATGAGTCCACTAGGGTGAATCCCAGTTTATGGAGTTAGCTCCCATAAAGCTGGTCATACCCTGTGAGTGGCCAATCCTCACGGCCAGTCAGCTTGAGAGTCAATCTCATCCACTGATGTGAGAAGAGCAATCAAGGCTCAACTACAACAGAAGGGAACACACAACCCACAAAAATGACACACCGGGAACACCTGCTGCAGGTGATCAGGGAGACTATGTTACTGGGCCACACAAGACACCTACCACATAAGGCTACCCTGTCAAGACTGGGAGACATACCAAATCAACCTAATACATAGAAATAAAGCAAGACAAGCAGCCAAAAAACAAAACAAAACAAAACAAAACAGGAGATAACTCCAGAAAAAGAACAAAAAGAAATGGAAGCAATCGACTTCACCAATATAGAGTTCAAAACACTGGTTATATAAATGCTCAGTAAACTTACATAAGAACAGATGATCTCAATGAAAACTTCAACACAGAGATAATAAGCACAAAAATGGACATAGAAGCCAAGAAAAAAAAACAATCAGGAATAAAAAATACAACAACGACAACAAAAAGAATACACTAGGAGAAAACAACAGCAGATAAGATGGGACAGAGGATCGAATTAGGGATTCAGAAAACAAAGTAACAGAAAACACCCAATCAGAACAACAAGAACGAAATAGAATACATAGAAATGAAGCTAGTTTAGAGTATCTCTGGGACAACATCAAGCATAGCAACATTTGCATCTTAGGAGTACCAGAAGGAGAAGAGACAGAGCATGGAATTGAGAACCTATTTGAAGAAACAGTGACTAAACACTTCCGTAACCTGGCAAAGGAAATAGATACACAAGTCTAAGAAACACAAACAGTCCCAAGCAAGATGAAAGCAAAGAGGCCCACACCAAGAAACATCATATTTAAAATGCCAGAGAATAAAAACAAAGAAAAAAACCTTAAAAACAGCAGGAGAAAGGCAGCTAGTTATTAACAAAAAGCTTTCATAAGACTGTCAGCTGAGTCCTCAACAGAAACTTTGCAGGTTAAAAGGGATTGACACAAAATATTCAAAGTGATTAAAAGCAAAGACCTACAACCAAGACTGCTTTATGCAGCAAGGGTATAATTTAGACTCAAAGAACAGAAAAAATGCTTCCCCAAAAGAAAAAAAAACTAAAGGAATTCACCGCCACCAAGACAGTATTACAAGAAATGTTGACGGACCTTATTTAAGAAGATAAAGGGGAAGAAAAAATAGAACATAAATATGAATAATAAAATGATGAGAACTATGTAACTATTGACAATCACTTTAAATGGAAATGAATTAAATGCTCCAATCAAAAGACATAGGGTAGGTGAATGGAAAGGAAAATAAGACCCATACATATACTATCTACAAGAGACCTACTTCAGAACAAAAGAGACGGTCTGAAACAAAAGAGACAGAAAAAGATATTTTATGCAAATGGAAATTTAAAAAGTGGGGTAGCAATGCTTATATCAGATAAAATACATTTTAAAACAAAGATTTATAATAACAAAGAAGTACATTGCATATTGATAAAAGGATCAATCCGACGAGAAGTTATAACCCTAGTAAATATTTATGCACCCAATATAGGAGTGCCTAAATATGTAAAGCAAATACTGACAGACCTAAAGAGAAAAACAACAGTAATACATTCATAGTAGGGAACTTTAACATCCCACTGACACCAATGGACAGATGTTTCAGACAGAAAATCTACAAGGAAACAGTGGCCTTAAATGACACTAGATCAGTTGGATTTAACTGATAATTTTAGAGTATTTCACCACAGAGCAGCAAAATATACATTCTTCTCAAGTGCACATGAAACATTTCCCAGGACAGACCAGATGTTAGGACACAAAAGAAGCCTCAGTAAATTCAAGAAGATTGAAAGCATATGAAGAATCTTCTCTAACCACAATAGTATGGAACTAGAAGTCAAGTACAAGGAAAAAAAAATGAAACACACACATCCATACACACTTGGAGGCTAAATAACATGTTACTAAACAATAGATAGAATAACAAAATATCAAGAAAGAAATCAAAAGATACCTTGAGACAAGTGAAAAGGGAAATTCATAACAATATGTGCTTACTTCAGGAAACAAGAAAAATCTCAAAAATTATCTAAACTTACACCTAAGGGAACAAGAAAATGAATAGCAAACAAAGCCCAAACGTGAGTAGAGGAAGGAAAAAATAAAGATCAGAGTGGAAATAAATGAAACAGTGTAAAAAAAAATCAATACAAAAGATTAATGAAAGCGAGAGCATGTGTTTTTGAAAGGACAAACAAAAATGGTAAACTTTTAACCAGAATCATTAAGAAAAAAAGAGGACCCAAATAAATAAAAATGGAACTAAAAAAGGAGAAATAACAACTGACTTTACAGAAATACAATGGACATTAAGAAAATACTATGTACAATAATGTGCTAACAAAGTAAACAATTTAGAAGAAATGAATACAGTCCTACATTCTTCCAAGAGTGAGTCAAGGAGAAACAAAAAATTTGAACTGACTGATTACTATTTAGGAAATTGAATGAGTCTATGAAAATCTCCGAACAAATAAGTCCTGAACTGGATGGCTTCACAGGTAAATTTTACCAAATATTCAAAGAAGAATTAACATCTATTCTTCTCAAACTATCAAAAATATTTCAAAAGTACAGAAGGTTCCCAAGCTCATTCTATGAGGCCACCATAACCCTGATTCTCGAGCCAGTGAAAGACATTACCAAAATACGTCATGATCATGTGGGATTTAATCCTGGGATCAAGGTTGGTTTACTATCCACAGATCAAGTAACATAATACAGCACATAAACAAAATGAAGGATAAAATATATATAATCATATCAAGAGATGCAGAAAAAGCATTTGATAAAATCCAGCATCCATTTATGTTAAAAACTCTCAGCAAATTGGGAATGCAGGGAACATATCTCAACATAATAAGACCACATATGACAAACCCACAGCTAATATTACATTCAACAAGGAAAAGATTAAAGTGATTTCCTTAAGAACAGGAACAAAACAAGGGTGTCTACTTTCACCACTTTTATTCGACATAGTATTGGAAGTTGTAGCCACAGCAATGTGACAAGAAAAAGAAATAAAAGGCATTTAAATTGAAAAGGAAGAAGTAAAACTGTTATTATTTGCAGATGACATGATACTATATAGAGAATCTTAAAGATTCCACCAAAAAACTGTTAGAACTGATAAATAAATTCAGTAAATTATCAGGATGAAAAATTAATATTAAGAAATTGATTGTATTTCTATACAATAATAATGAACTATCAAAAGAGAAATTAAGTTGTTGTCTGACTTATTTCACTTAGCATGCTAATGTTAAGATCTATCCATGTTGTTGGAAATTGCAGTATTTCATCTTGTACACACACACACACACACACACACACACATACAGTGGAATATTACTCAACCATATATATGACAGTGGAATATTACTCAACCATATATATGTCATATATATATGACATCTTCTTTATCAATCATCTATTGAAGGGCACTTCAGTTGTTTCCATGTCTTGGCCACCATAAATAATGCTAAAATGAACATCAGGATACATATAGCTGTACAATAAATGATTTAAAATTTCTGGTGTGGATATGCAGAAAAACGATTACTGAATTTCACTTATATGTTGGATATAAAACTGAAAGCAAGAAACAAACAGAACAAACAAACAAAAATTCATAGACACAGACAAGAGATTAGTGGTTACCAGAAAAAAATTGTGAAGGGAAGTAAGTAGATAAGGGTAAACATAATGTATTATAGAATTGTACACTTGAAATCTATATAATTTTATTAACTAATGTCATTCCAAAATTTTAATAAAAAAGTAAGAAAACAATTACATGTACAACTGCACCAAAAAAGTAAAATATATAAAACTATTTAACCAAGGAGATAAAAGACCTGTACTCAGGAAATTATGTCATTGAAGAAAGAAATTGAAGAAAGAATAAATGGAAGCATATACAGTGCTCATGGATTGGAAGAATTAACATTGATAAAATGTCCATGCTACCCAAAGCAATCTACATATTCAGTGGAATACCTATCAAAATACCAATGGTATTTTTTCACAAAACTAAAACAAATAATTCTAAAATTTATATGAAACCATAAAAGACCCTGCATAGCCACAGTAATCTCGAGAAAGAACGACATAGTTGGACATTTTACTCTACTTGATATCAAACTATACTATGAGGCTGTAGTAATCAAAAAAACATGGCATCAGCTTAAAAACAGACACATAAATCAATGGAACAGAATAGACAGACCAGAAATAAATCTATGCCTATGCGGTCATCAGATCTGTGACAAAATCGGCAAGAATATCCAATGGGGTAAAGATAGTCTCTTCAAATAAATGGTGTTAGGAAAACTGAACTACCTTCTTACACCATATACAAGAATAAACTCAAAAAGAATTAAAGACTTGAGTGTAAGAAATGAAACCATAGATCTCCTAGAAGAAAATATAAGTAGTAAACTCTTTGACATTCCTCTTAGTAATATTTTTTTCTGATATGTCTCCTCCAGAAAGGAAAACAAAGATAAAATAAACAAATGGGATGCACCAAACTAAAAATTTTAGCATAATAAAGGATATGATTAACAAAATGAAAAGACAACCCGCTAAATGGGAGAAGACATTTGCCTATGATACAGCTGACAAGGGGTTAATATCCAAAATTTATTAAGAACTTATACAACTCAACACCAATAAAACAAACAATCCAATTAAAAAATGGACAGAAGACCTGAATAGGTACTTCTCCAAAGAGGAAATACAGATATTCAATAGACATATGAAAAGATGCTTAAGGTCACTAATCATTAGAGAAATGCAAATTAAAACCACAATGAGATATCACCTCACACTTGTTGGAATGACTATCATCAATAAATCAAAAAACAGCAAGTATTGGTGAAGATGTGGAGAAAAGGGAACCCTCATACACTGTTGATGGGATTGCAAATTTGTATACCACTGTGGAAAACAGTATGGAGTTTCTTCAAAAAAATTAAAGCATAACTATATTATGACCCAGCAATTCTACTTCTGTATACTTATCTAGAGAAACACTCAACACTAATTCAAAAAGATATGTGTACCTTTATGTTCACCGCAGTGTTGTTTATAGTGGTCAGGTTATAGAAGCAACCTAAGTGCTCATCAATAATTAATTGGGTAGAAAAGAAGTGGTACATGTATACAATGGAATGTTATTTGGCCATAAAGAAAAAAAGAATGAAATCTTACCATTTGTGACAACATGGATAGACTTAGACACTATTAAGCTAAGTAAAACAAGTCAATCAGAGAAAGAAATACCATGTGATTTCGCTTATATGTGGAATCTAAAGGACAAAGTGAATGAACAAACAAAACAGAAAAAAAAAACTCATAGATACAGAGAACAAACTGATGGTTGCTAGATTGGAGAGGTGTGGGGGAGCTGGGCGAAAAATGTGAAAGGATGAAGAACTACAAATTAGTAGTTACAAAATAGTCATGGGGATGTAAATTACAGCATAGGGAATATAGTCAATAATATCGTAATAACTATGAATAGTTCCAGATGGGTACTAGACTAATTAGAGGGATTATTTTGTAAATTTTATAAATGTCTAATTACAATGTCGTACAGTTAAAACTAATATAAAATAATATTGAATGTCAACTATAATTGAAAAATAAATAATTTATAGATATATATGTTAAAAATATTTTTTAAAAAAAGTCAACCTACTGAATTGGAGAAATATTTACCGATTATACATCGGATAAGGGGTTAATATATAAAATTTATAAAGAACTCATACAACTCAACATCAAAAAGTCAAATAATCCAATTAAAAATTGGATAGTGGACCTTCATAGGCATTTCTTCAAAGAGGAAATACAGATGGCCAATAGACATATGAAAAGACACTAATGGTCACTAAACATCAGAGAAATACAAATTAAAACTAAATGAGCTATCACTTCACATCTGTAAGATTGGCTATCATCAATAAATCAGAAAACAAGCGTCAGCGAGGATGTAAGGAAAAGGGAACTCTCATACACTGTTGGTGGGATTGCCATTATGGAAAACAGTCTGGAAGTTCCTTAAAAAATTAAAAATTCACATACTTTTTGACCTAGCAATTGCACTTCTGGACATTTATCCAAAAAAACCCAAAACAATAATTCATAAAGACCTATGCATTCTTATGTTCATGGCAGTGCCATTCATAATAGCCAAGATATAGAAGCAATCTAAATGCCCAACAACCGACAAGTAGATAAAGAAGTTATGTTTCATACATACAATGGAATATTACTAAGCAATACAATATGAAATCTTACCATTTGCAATGATATGAATAAACTTAGAGCATATAATGCTAAGTGTAATGTCAGATGGAGAAAGACAAATACTGGATGATCTCACTTATATGTAGAATATAAAGAACAAAATAAACAAACTAAACTAAAACAGACTCATAGATACAGAAAACAAAATGTTGATTGCCTGATGGGAGGGGGTTTGCTGGGCTGCATGAAAAGGGTAAAGGGATTAAGAAGTACAAATTAGTAGATATAAAGTAGGAATGTGAAGTACAGCATAGGAAATGTATTTAATAATATTGTAGTAAATACGTATAGTTCCAAGTAGGTACTAGACTAATCGAGGGGAATCACTTCATAAATTAAATGAATGCCTACCACTATGCTCTACACCTGAAAGCAATATAAAATAATATCAAATGTGAACTTTAATTTAAAAATAAAAAGAAGAAAGAAAATATATTTAAAAAATAATTTAGAGTTTTCATTCTGGCTGAATTCCGATCACATTTGACGAAGCAATTTTTTTCCCTCTAATATTAAATTTGTGTTTATTTAAAAGAAAATTTGACAGGTAGGTTTGAATAAGTTTCCATAAATTCATTGAAATAATATTTGAGAGCTGCTTTATAATACAAATAGGCATTTCCCCATCATCTTGGTATATTGATATAAGTATCTAATAAATACACATAATTTACATTTCTAAGGCTTCATAAGTTGAGTTAAAACCAAAATGATTCAAGGTAAGTGTGATTTCCATCTCTTATTTTTAATTTCATTTCAGGGCATACATTAATTCACTAAATTGACAATGTGTAGAGAATTTCTCATCCCGAGTGCTTAAAATATACTATTTATATTAATGACTTAATAAGACTTAAATGTCTTGTAATGCACAACATGAAAGCCAAGGTCTTTTTAAAATATGAAAAACTATAAAAAAAAAACAGAAAACAAACAGAAAATTTGAAAATATGTTAATGTTAAATAAATATAAAATTTACTATAATCTGAAATGTGAAAGAAAAATCACAACTAAATTATGCAGGAAGCCAGTCAAATGAGTGACCAGAATAAAATATCACGGAGCTATGTGTCTAATTTCTTCTGTACTATTTATAACTGACATTAATAGGTATTTATACATTTAAAATTATGTAAAATATTACACGTTTATTTCACAGTAAACATGCACTGTCTTCTCTAGAAAATAAGACAAGATTAATTTTCATTCAGTATATATGTACTTTTTTTTTCTCACTCTCAAAGGAGGCCTAATCTTTTCACATTTTTGTGATAAAATCAGACTTGAAAAGACTGAGATAAAAGGTACACAGTGAGACTGTGACAAAAAACGTTAACTGTTATAATAAAAGAACCACAATTTAGGACCTTGACCCCCTCACAAATGTGTGATAACTCACAGAGTAATTATTGATTTTGATAGGAAAACCCTATTGACATTTTTTTCTTAAAACTACAAGGTTTTGTTGAAGACTTCATCATGTTAAATTGTAACAAATACTCCAAGATATACATGGCAAGTCAATAAAAAGATAAAACTTGCTAATACCGCTATCGTTGTCATTCTAACTAGTAAAACCAGAGAACAGATTCTAGGGTAGGATTGATCTTTCTTGATAATAGTGAGAATATATTTAGTGCACTTAATCTAACATACTATTGAACATAATACGGTTTGAAAAATTTAGTACTAAATTTACAAGCCTTAACTTTGAATAAAGACTAATAAAATTTAAAAAAAAGAAAATTTACTTTAAAAAATAAACTAGCATACTGTGATAATTAAAATTAATTCATTTTGATTTTCTTTGTAAATGAATATTAAAATTTTCATTTAATTTTTGTGTAACTGTCTCATTCAGTACAATGAATATTGAGCACCTACTGTCATCTTTAAGCTGTTGGGTATTCGAAATGCCTGTGTAAATAAGATATTTTCTGATTATTTCACAATGTATACAAATATAGAATCATTATATTGTACAGCTGAAAGTAATATAATGTTATATATCAATTAAACCTCAATTTAATTAAAAAAAAAACCCTTGTCCTTGAGAATTGAGTCCAGTTGGGAAGACAAAGATATCCTCAATTTATAACACAAAACAAACTCAATGACAAGATAATATATAAGGTGACCTGATAGCACTGAAAATGATGTGGATAGAGAAATAGGACAGAGTTCAGAGATGAGATGATACTTGGTCTATATCTAAAGCTTGAGGAATTTTCTAGGTACACAGAAGATGAACAGATAACCTAAGCAGAAGAATCATTTTTTAAACTTTTATTTAATTAATTTTTATTAAGTTTGAACACTTCTATATGTTTATGGGTTCATTTTCTATACCGGTTTAAAAAATTATTTATAGAAAATACTTTTTAAGTATGTACTGTGGGTTAGAACCTAGACATAAAGCAGTAACTGGAACAGAGAACTACACCTCAAAGATTATAGATTAGCTTGGGGTGTTTGTTGTTTTATTGATTTGTAAGAACACTGAATATATTAAGAAAAATATCCTTTGTCGTATCATAGGAAAATTTTCCCCAATTTTCTATTGGCCTTTCAATTTTTAAAAATTATTTTTCTATTATTTTCAGTCCTTTTATGTTATTTTATTTTTTTGTCAAGGTATTCAAATGACAAACATCAATGCCATCCTTGCCCTTGAAGTTATGCTTAAAAATATTTCTCCTACACCTAATTTACATAAACTTTCATTTATATTTTATTTATTTATTTTTTATTTTCCTTTTAAAATAAATTTTTTTTAAAATGTAAAATATAGAAATATAAAAAAGAAATACGTAATGTTAATATCTCACTAATTTCTGTGTCTTCATTCTCCTATGCCTAGAATGAACTTTTACAGTTTGGGAATCACCTTTTGAGACACACACACACACACACACACACACACACACACACAACAGTTGTTTTTGTTTTTCTTTTCATATAAAATTGAACCCTATAAAAATGTTTTTTCCTTAGAAGATTAGAAATCAGTAAACTATAGGGATTAGGTAAAAAAAAAAAATCAGCTAGGGATAAAATGAGCATATAGTCTTTGAGGTATTTGGTTTTGTATTTTAGGACAACACAAAGCAGCCAGAAGAGGGGCATCTTTCTAGCCTGCAGTGCCCTTGGTTTTACATAGCAGAGTTGGCAACATATGTATAGAACTGCAGGATCCTTTCTCTGCACTACCTGTGCACATGGTCTATTTCCCAGAAGTACTGACATGACCAAGTCAACCCACCATTTTATAATTACTTCCAAATCCAGTCTCTGTAAGCCAGGAAGCCTCTTCCAATTATTTCTCAAGTATAGAAGTATGCCAGAAGAGTGACTTTTATTCTTTACATTGAACAAACCACATTTTGACAGACCTTTCTCTCAATGCAGCCTCCCTTTTAATTTTTTAAATTAAGTTCTTTATTTTTATGGTGACATTGGTTAATGATATTCAATAAGTTTCAGCTATATACTTTAACAGTAAGGCTGGTGACAGAAGGAAATCTAACTATGGGAAGTGAGCACACAGTGTAAAAAGAACATATGTGTATCTATATATGTGTATATATATACACACGTGTGTATATATATACACATATATAGATACACATATGTTCTTTTTACACTGTGTGCTCACTTCCCATAGTTAGATTTCCTTCTGTCACCACATATATGAACACCTTTACTCTGTTTCCCTCCCCCCACCCCCTCCTTTCTACCCTCTGGTAACCACTAGTCTATAGTCCATGTCTACGAGTCTCTGTTTGTTTATCCTGTTCATTTGTTGCTTTTAAGTTTATATCACACATATAAGTGATATCATGTGATTTTCAACTTTTTCTGTCTGGCTTATTTCACTTAGAATGATTATCTCGAGATCCATCAATGTTGTGGCAAATGGAAGTATTTCATCTCTTCTTAAGGCTGAGTAATATTCCATTGTATATATGTACCACAATCGTCTATCATAGGACACTTTGATAAATGCCCTTGCTTCCATGTCCTGGTCACTGTGAATAATGCTGCTATGAACATCGTTGTGCAAATATCTTTTCGAATATGGGTTTTCAAGATTTTGGGGTAAATGCTCAGTAGAGAGATTGCTGGATCATATGGTAGATCAATTCTTAGATTTTTGGGGAACCTCCTTACTGTTTTCCATAGCGGCTATACC